>NC_137033.1:13789895-13814895 GCF_032717465.1 Coenobita brevimanus
CGTCCACTGTCTCATTAAACCTCACTGAAATTCGTATCCTATTCGCTTCCTTTGATATCCTCATACTCTGTGCTCCACATTAACATCTTAGTCACGAACACCTTCACTGACCATATACATACATACAAGCATTATTTATCTATGTATCTATCCCTCCATCTATCTGTCTATCTATCCCTGCGTCTATCTGCCTATCTATCTATCTACTTATCAATCTATCTAACCTCTTTCTCATTAACAAAAAGCCCCTCTCACACTTTTTATGACCATTGCCATAGCTAACAAAGAAAAAAAAGCACCCAAACTACTTTGTATGGACAGTATTACTCATAAACACCAACAAAAATTAGCCGAATTTTCGCTTTATAGTTATGGGTACTCTTTAACTCACAAAAACCTCACCAAAATTTATACCTCTCACACTTCTAACTCATAAAAACACACACACACACACACACACACACACACACACACACACACACACACACACACACACACACGTAAAACAGCACTTCACACTTCCGATACATATCTTACTCGTATACACCTCACAAGAGTTAGTACCCTCTGCATCTCACATAAATGTTCTGTTACTCATGATAAGGTGATGGAGAGGGATGCCTTCACGTGCTGGCACTGATATGATCGAGTGACTCCAGTGCCAGGTTATATAGACATCCTTCGGCTCCTTCCCTACCCTACAAAACAAGGATGGTGGAACGCAGGACAAGGGTGTCTTTAGCGTGCAGTCCACTGGGTTCGTATTCAACTGAGCCTGGGACTACTACTACTACTACTACTATACTACTACTACTACAATCACTACTACTACTACAACTACTACTACTACTACTCTTACGCAAACGCGGTGACGAATCATATACAGTAAGAATCTCCCACTTGCAAGCACTCCACAGCACTAAGGGTCTTCCTGGTGTTTACAAAATATTAAATCCAACCTCACTTAACCTACAAATATCATATGAACCACTGACACCTGTGAAAATAAGGTCTCTCTCTCTCTCTCTCTCTCACATACACACACACACACACGTACCCCACAAACTCAGGACCCTAGCTATCGCCACCCTCACTGCTTCCCACACAAACATCCTCTCGCTCACAAACTCACAGACTCAACCCCCTTTTTCTCTCGCTCATAAACAACTCACTATTCTCACAATTTGCCTCACAGGAAATAAAAATAACAGAGCTGCGTGTGGGGTTGACTGGGGGAGCTGTAAATCGGAGGCTTCAAGTTGGGATCTATTTTGGTGCACAAAGGGGGAAGGAGTGCGTGTGTGGGGTGTGGCTTCTGGGTGCATGTGAGAGAGAGAGAGAGAGAGAGAGAGAGAGAGAGAGAGAGAGAGAGAGAGAGAGAGAGAGAGAGAGAGAGAGCATGTCAGTGTTTGCTTGCGTTAGTGTGTGTGTGAGAGAGAGAGAGAGAGAGAGAGAGAGAGAGAGAGAGAGAGTAGAGTGCATGTCAGTGTTTGCTTGCGTTAGTGTATGTGAGAGAGAGAGAGAGAGAGAGAGAGAGAGAGAGAGAGAGAGAGAGAGAGAGAGAGAGAGAGAGAGAGAGAGAGAGAGTTTGTGTGCCTCCCACTGAAAGTCTTTTAAGGCTGCAGTAGATATTTTTAGCTTCATAACTGAGGGGGTCTAAAATAGAGTTACTGGTTACACAGAGGTGAATATTAGTGAGTTTTATGCACAACACCGGCCAACTGCAAAGAGCCCGACCCTTTATTTATTTCGCCATTTATGGACTCATTTATTTACTTTACTGAATATACCACCTGACTCTTTATTACATTTATTTATTTTTATTAGCTGAGAGGCATTCCTGTAGTGAGAGAGTTGAAAGCAACCTCAAAAATCTATTGGCTCCCTAGAATTTCCTTCAAATGAATAAAGCAATCTGGATTTACCCTGAAAATATACACAAGTGCACGAAAACAATGAGGAATGATGACTGGAGCTGAAACTAAAATTGGTAATAGTAAATAAAAAAATAAATTAATAAAATTCTCCTTACCTAGATGATTTTTTTCCACCTATGTCCAGACGATTTTACTCACCTTAGGACTGATTTCCTTGAGCTGAAGGGATGTTAAATAGCCTAAATAACCCTTAACCAGATTATTTTTTTCCTTCCTATATCCGGACGATTTTATTCAGCTGAGGACTGATTCTTTTGAGCTGGAAGGGTTTGATGTAGCCTTCATCAACTTCTGTCTTAAGCTAAAAAAAATCGTCTTGGTACAGGAAAAATAAAACAAAAATGGATGGAAAGAGAAATGCCGTACGTAAATGGCAGAAAAAGTATAAAATAAGACAAGTTTGACCTTAATACTGAAAATTTTACTACGAAATATCTCCTCTGACTGGAATGCACTCATCTGGGGGTAGCAGGAAAAAATAAAGTTGCGCTGTACTGAAAGGGGTGATGAAGTGTGCTTTTAACTCCTCTAGCAAGACACATTTACCCTTTAAGATGAATAAAATCGTCTAGCCATACCATTCATCATCATCTTTATCATTATCATCCTTACCATCCTCCTCCTCCTCCTCCTCCTCCTCCTCATCATCATCATCATCATCATTTTCATTCTTATCCTCCTCCTCCTCTTCATCATCATCAACATAATCATCCCGACCGCTTTTCCCACTTAGGACAGAGTGAGGCAGGGTCTAGTGATCAAGAAAAAACGTAACCGAGGGAGAACTATCTAAAGTCTGCTTAATGAAATGGGCCACACTCTCATTTAATCAACATTCAAGTCCCGGGAATCCTGACACCCCCTCAATGACATATCATGACGCGCACACACACACACACACACACACACACACACACACACACACACACACACACACACACACACACACACACACACACACACACACAATCCGACAAAAGAATAGCTATCATTTCACATCAGCTGCACTCCTACAAGCCACTCACAAACTCCCAATCTGTTCTTTATTGTACCTATGAATACGTTTTGTGGAATGGACGAGGGAAAGAGAGTGTAGATTCTCTCATATCTCTCTCGTTCTTCCTGTAAAAGAAATGTAAGTTACGTGAAGCAAATGACCATAAATGTGTACGTGAATCCGCCCACCCTGACTTGTAACGTGCATGGTAGAAAGGGATGGTGTCTGTGCTTGAGTAATTTTTGCGAGATGACTGCCTGTCCTTGTGACGATTCGAGTGAATATGATGATCTCTCTCTCTCTCTCTCTCTCTCTCTCTCTCTCTCTCTCTCCGTATGTCTGTCTGTCTGTATGGCCATCTGTCTCCGTCTGTCTCTATCTCGTAATAAGCTTTCTTATTTCCCACTTGTGCTGACTTCATTTCCCCCTCCTTTCAACTTTTTTCTTTCTAGATTTCCACTTTCTTCTAGGACTCCCCCCCCATCTCTCTCCCTCTCTCTCTCTCTCTCTCTCTCTCTCTCTCTCGCTCTCTCTCTTTCTCTCACGCTGGAGAGGAAAATCGTGACCGGGAAAGGATGGTGGGGATAGAGACGACTGAAATGTGGGAGTGTCTGTCTGAACTTTTCCATATTCTCTTTCTCCTGTGATCCCCGTTCCTCACTCTCTCTCTCTCTCTCTCTCTCTCTCTCTCTCTCTCCCTTTCGGTGCTCTGTCTTCACTTGTCTGTTCTTACGTTTTTCTTCACTCTCCTACTCCTACAATTATTCCTTCCTATTCTCTTTCTCCGGAATTGCTCTCTCGTTTCTCTTCTTGTCTTCCTTTTCTCCTACTAATTTCTCCTTGTATTTACCACTTCCTCTCACTTGCTTTCTCTTCTATGTTTGTTCGTCTTTCCAGTTCCTATTATTTCCTCTTATCTTTTTTCTTTGCTCTTTATTATTTTCTCATGGTGTATCTCCCATTCTGTTTCGTTTCCTCTCCTTATTGCTACTTGTGTCTCCTTCTTCTTGTACTTTACCTTCTCCACTACTTCCTGTTTTCTTACCTCCTCTTCGAACTACTTTACCCTTTTTCTTTCTTCTCTGTTATAGCTCATTCTACTTCTATAACCCTTCATTTTTCCTCTTGTGTAAGGTCTTTCAATTCTGCCCTTGTCTTCATCTTTTATTCCTTCTTATTTCCTTTAACTTAGTTCCATTTTCTTCCTATTTCTCATTTCAGGTCCCCATCTCATAATAATATCCTTCGTCTCTCTTCTTCTCGCCTATGCATTTCTTTTTTCATACTGCGTTGCCTAAATTTTCTTTAATCTCTCCTTTCTTTCTCATTCTTACTTATCCATCTTTATTCTGCTTTACATATTATTTCCATATGCTTTTCCACTTTCCTCCCTGCCTTCTCTATACACGTCTCCCCCTCCCTCCAGTTTCCCTTCTCTTTCTTTGTCATTTTAACTTTTTCCTTCCTATATATTTCTTTAATTAGGTTTTCTCTTATTATCTCTCTCCCTCTTCCTTCCCTGTGGACCACTCTTTGCAGCCTGTCTCTTTTGTCATTATCCCTCTTATTCACGACCTTCAAAATTCTGCCTTACCTACATTTCCACTCCTTTTTTTTCTCATCCCTCCCTCCCAACAACTATCTTCTTTCCCTATGCACCTTTCTTTGCACCCTTTTTTTTTTTCTTTTCGTCTTCCCCTCTCTTATTTTTTTTTTTTTAAATAAATTTTGCTTGACCTACATTTTTACTCCTTTTTCTTTTCTTATATCCCCCTCTTTGTGCTCTGTGCTCCTCCCCTTGCAGTCTGCCTCTTCAATACTTCTTTATCTTACTCATTTTTTCTGTTTACCCTACATTTCCAATCTCTTTTCTTTTCTCATGTTCCACTACTACCGCTTCGTATGCACCTCTCCTTGCACCTTGCCTCTTTAGTCTTCCCCTACCTTATTCCTCTTTTCTGTTTATCCTACGTTTCCACTTCATTTTTTCTCATTTCCCCTACTTCGTTTCCTATGCACCTCTCCCTCCAGCTCCCCTCCTCTCACCTTGTCCCTTCCCTACCCTACCTTTCGTCCCCTCTTGTCACATGCCTTTCCACCCCCCCATCATCCATCATTCGTCCCCATTTCCCCCCCTCCTATCATACTTTCCTTACCCCCTTTCCCTTCCTTCATTATGCATCCTTCCTTCCAATTCTGCCCTTCCTCCTCCTCCTCCTCCTCCTCCTCCTCCTTCTCTCTCTCTCTCTATCTCACGCAGTTTTCCTTCCTTATGCTCCTTTTCTTCCACCAATACCCCTTTATCTTATTTCATACATTCCTATCTCCTTTCCACTTCACCATCCTCCATGCCATTTCTTCTTTTCCTTACGTCCCCCCTCTTTTCATCTTGTTCATTTTCTTTCTTCCTCTTCATTTTCTTTCTTCAACTTTTTCTCTGCCTCCTTCTCAGCTCCCTGGACTCTTCTTTCTCCCTCTCCTTTTCTGCTATTCATCGTTCTTTTCTCTATTCCTTCCTTAATCCTCTTTCTTTTTTCCTTTTTTTTCTTTCCCATTCTTCACTTCCTCGTCCTATTTTTAACCTCCACTTTACATATTTTCCCCATTATTTTCCCTCAGTTTCTTCATTCCTTTTTCTTGTCGCCCAGCCTGCTTTCCTCTCACCCCTCTCCTCTTTTCTTCCTTCTTTTCTTTGGCTACTCCTTATTTCTTCTCTCTCTTTTTCTTTTTCTATCCCTCCCTCTTTTTCCCTTCCAGTCTTCCTTTTGATAGACATCTTCCTTTTTTTTTCTTCTTCCACCCCTATTTGTCCTTTCTATATTCTTTTCTGTGCCTCAATACTCCTCTTCTCTCATACTCGTAGTCTTCTTCTTCCTCTACTCCGTCCTTCTTTATGTCACTGACCTTGTTTCGTTCTCTTCTTCCTCCTTTCCTCTAGCTCCTCCTTACTCCCCTCTTCAGCTCTTCATCTTCTCCACACCATTATCCTCCTCTTCCTCCTCCCCCACTCCTCTTCCTCCTCCTCCTCCTCCTCTCCTCCTCCCTCCTTCCTCCTTTCTTTCTTCCCTTCCTACTGTCATTACTTGTATTTCTCTCTTCTTCGTTCTCATCTCTACCCTCTCCATACTCTTCACCTCAACTCTTCATTTTCTCCACACCATCCTTACTCCTCTTCCTTCTTCTACTTATCTTTTCCCTCCTCCTCCTCCTCCTTTTTCCCATGTTCTCCCCTCCCTATTCTTCCTTTTTTCCTGTCACTCAGGCTCCCTCCCTCCCCTTACTTAGAGACAACTGAGGAACAGAAAGTAATATCAGAGGAAAGGTCAGAGTTGAGGACTTCTATGTAGCAGCCATAGTTTGTGCCCATAGAAGGAAGGAAAGAAGGAAGGAAGGAAAAAGTCAGGGGTGAAAAGTAGAAAGAAGGAAGGAAGGAGGGAGGGAGGAGTAAAGAAAAAAGTCACGGGTGGAAAGTAGAAGGAAGGAAGTAAGGAAGGAGGGAAGCAAGGAAATAGCCAGAGGTGAAAAGTTGATAGAACGAAAGAAGTCAGGGGGTGAGAAGCAGAAGGATGGAAGGAAGGAAGGAAGGAAGGAAGGAAGGAAAAAGTCAGGGGGTGAAAAGTAGAAGGAAGGAAGGAAAAAGTCATGGGGTGAAGATAGAAGGACGGAACTAGGGAGGGAAGGAAAATGTCAAGGGTGATAAGTAGAAGCAAGGAAGGGAGGAAGGAAAAAATGATTAATTAATAATCAGTGAAAAAAGAAAGAATAAATAAAAAGGAATAAAGAAAAAGAAAAAAAGAAAAGAAAGAAGAAAGATAGAAAGAAAACAGGAAAAGTTAGGAAAGATAAATGTTGAGGAAGGAGGCTTGTTAGAGGGGAAATCGAGAAGAGAAAAGAGAAATAAAAAATAAATTTGTATGTTCGAAATGTGAAAAAAAAGCAAGAAAGAGAGGAGGAGACAGGCTAACGTAAGAGTGAAATTATTTTGGTTTAACACTATAATTTCTGACGTAATAGGAGTAAAAAAAAAAGAAGGAAGGAACATGAGAGAAAACTGGAAGGAGAGAAGGAAGGAAGGAAGGAAGGAGGGAAAGATAAAGGGGAGATGAAATACTAAGAGTTAGAGTGATACAGAGAAGTGATGCTAAGAAGAAAGGAAGCCGACTGAAGACTAAAACGGCAGATATTAAGAGAGGAAACATAAGGAGAAGAAGTTGAAACTCTAAGAATCAGCGTAACATACAAAAGAAGTGATACTAGAGAGAAAGGAAGGAGAATAAGGAGGAAAATGGCAGATATTAAGATGTAAAGGGATGAATGTGGGAATAAAAAATCTCTGCTGGTTTTTTCTGTCCATTTTTCTCCAGACAGTTCGTCTCACCTCGCCCCAAGCCATCTCACTCTGTCCCCCCCCCCACCTCTCTCTCTCTCTCTCTCTCTCTCTCCCAGGATCCACCTCTCCCTTCCTCCCTCTCTTTCCATACACCTCCTTTAATATCCAAAGCCCAACACAGCCCTCCCTTTCTCCTCTCCCTCAGCTCACTCCTCTATTCCCCAGACATTCTCCCTTTCCTCCCTGCCTCTTTCTTTTCATATTCTCCCCGTAAAAGTCTATCTCCTAATCTCTCCACCCTTCCATACCAAACTCTTTCCCTTTTTCCCTGTCTCCCAGGCAATTATCTCTTTTTCCTATCTCTTCATTTTTCCATTCATTTTCTCTGCCTCTATAAATATCTCTCACATCTCTTTCTCCCCAACTCTTTTCTATCTCTCCCATCTCTCCATCTTATCTCATTCTTTTTATTCTTAATCCTCTCTCCCTATCTCCCCATGAATATCTCACATCTCTCTCTCTCTCTCTCTCTCTCTCTCTCTCTCTTTTCTCTTTCTCCTATCCTTTCTTCTTGTCTTTCTCTTCTTAATCTTCACCCTCTCTCCCAAAATTTTCCCCTTCTTACGAACCTCCCGTTCTGCTTCTCTCCCTGGATAGTGACCCTCCTATTCAGCGTTTCCCCCCCCCCCTTTCTCTCTCTCTCTCTCTCTCTCTCTCTCTCTCTCTCTCAGTATAGGTGTTGGCAGTGGCACCCTCTCCCCTGCACTGACCAGGCCTTAACAAATCCCAGGACAGGAGGGGAAGGAGAGAGAGAAGGGGAGGAGCGGGTAAGAAAGGAGGGGAGGAAGGAAAGATGAGGAGAGGGGAGATGGAAGAATTGAGGTGAAAGAGACAGAGGAGGAGAGAATTTGAGAGGGAGGGGAGGAAAGAAGAGAGGAGAGGAGAGGAGGGATGGAAAGCGTAACAGAAGGGAGGAGAAAGGAAAGGAGGGTAAAGACAGGAGAAGAGGAAAGACGAACACGCGGAAGGAGAAGGGAAGGAGAGAAGATCGAGGGGGAGAGGGGAGGGGAGGGGAGACTGAAGCTGAGAGGGGAGAGTGACCCTTAGAAGCAACACAAGGGAGAGAGGAAGGGAGGATGGCAGGAATGGAGAACATATAGTGAGAGGCGAGGGATGCTGGGAGGCTAGAGGCGATGGAAAGAGGAAGGAGTGGTGGGAGTGTTTGGAGGGAAAGGGAGGGAGAAGGGGGGCGAAGAGAAAGGAAGAACTAGAGAGAGAGAGAGAGAGAGAGAGAGAGAGAGAGAGAGAGAGAATCAAAGTGCAGTGCTATGGATAAAGCAAGCTTTAAATGGAATATGGGAAGCAATGCCCGTAGAATTACACTGATTTATTTATTTCAATTTATTTTTATTTATTATCTCTGACTGACCTTACTGGGAAATAAAGTGTTTAGAGGAGAAAGGGTGGAAGCACACTGGAGGAAGGATAAAGACAAGAAAGAAAGATAATAAAGGAAGGACAGAGAAGAGCAACAAAGATAGGGAATAAAGACAGAGATCAAACGAGAATGTAGGAAGGAAATAGAGGAGAAACGAACAGATTGGTAAAACCCGTGAGGAAAATATCAAGAAAATGAGGAAAAACGGAAAATGAATATAGTGAAGAAAGTCGAGGAGGAAATGAATATCTCTTACGCAAGTTATATGGAAAGGTTAACATGCTACCGTTTAGTGTATTTATATCACTCTTCCTCCTCTGGACGTACACTGCTGCACCGTTCACACACACACACACACACACACACACACACACACACACACACACACACACACACACACACACACACACACACACACACACACACACACATGTATACAAGAAAGGCGCTGGCACCTAGACATACATACATACACGGATACGCACACATGTAAGCAACAGTATGCCAGTATGCACACACACACAGAGACAGATAGGTGGGGACGCACGAACAGCCACATGAAGACACGCACACACCTGTGGAAATAGAGAAATACGTGGCCAGATCTACACACGTCAGGGCAGAACCACAGATACAAAAACGCACACGCATACACGCAGGATATGACGTTCACACAAAACTCAGACATTTACACATACGCCCAGCGCGAGCGCGCGCGCACACACACACACACACACACACACACACACACACACACACACACACACACACACACACACACACACACACACACACACACACACACACATTTACGACATTTACACACACACACTTTCAGAACACATACAAACAGATTCAGTACATTTCCCTCTTTTTTAACAACAAACCCCCAGTACTGTTTTACCCTTATTTCAGCACCGTCCTTCCGTGCCAGACGTTCCTACACTTCCTCTTCTCTATCATCAACCTTTCCTTCCTCTACCTCTACTTCTATCAAACCTTACAGACGCTCGTTTCCTCCACCCTTTCTAAAATTTGGCCTTCCTTCATCTCTCCAACCTCTCCACTCTTGATCCACGAGGACCCAAAGCACTGTTGCCACTATAAATCCATCCCAGACTGACCTTCATCTAGTTGCATCGTTGCCAGTTGAAGCCTTGCCAGGACTTAAGGGCCGCGTGTAGCTCTTGGCAGGCGGGCAGACGGTAACCTTGTTTGCACGCGGAATGAGGAGAGGTGGGACAGCAGGGGTGAAGAGAGGTTAAAGGAGGAGAGTGAAGAGAGAAAGGGAGGGGCGAGAAGAGGAGAGGTCAAAGGAGTTAAAAGTGAGAGGAAAGGAGGAGAGGAGAGGAGAGGTCAGAGAAAGAGACTGAAAAGGGAAGGAGAGGGGGGGGGGAGAGAGGAAAGGAATGCAGAGTAGATGTCAGAGGAAGTGAATAAAAAGGGAGGGGTGGGGGGAGGTGAGAAGAGAGAAGAGAGGTCAGATGAAGACTGAAGGAGGAGGGGAGGGAAGGCAAGGAGAGGCAGGTGAAAGAGGGAGGGAATGGTAGATGAGACAGATGAGAAGAGAAGGACTCGGGAAAGAGAGAGAAGAGGAGAGAAAAAGAAAGGAGGGAAGAAAAGAAGGAAGGCGAAAAAAAAAAAAGTGATGGTCTAAGGAGAGGTGAGTGAAGTGAAAAAGAGAGGGGTGAGGAAGGGATAAGAGAGTGAGTTGAAAAAGGGATGGTTGATGAAAGGAGAGATAAGAGAGGAAGGGGGGAGTGTGGAGAGGAGAGGTAAGAGGGATGAAAAAGAGAAGAAGGAATAGAGATTGAGAAGGAGAGGAACAGGTTGGAGAGATGGGACAGGGGGAGAGGTGGCTGAAAGATTCGAAGGAGATCTATGGCTACTTGGAAAGTGATACTGACAAGGTTAGCAGGAGCAAAATTTCCAAGCCTAATCAGATTCGTACATTTTATTTCACTTGCCTAAGAAAGGATACCGTCAATACTGAAAGGACACTCGCTGTGCATACAAATACACCAATAACAGGACCCTACGGACTACCTACCCTCTTTATGCATTTTGTGATCTAATTCCTGCTGACACAAAAAGATTCCGGGCATCTTAGGGGTAAACATTTGCACGTGAGGGGTCAGATACAGTCTTCAATAACCCCTTTACTGCTGGACATCATTTCCAGTTTGAATAAAATTGTCCAGAGGTGACAAAAGTAAACTAATACGCCATTGTAGTGAAGGGCTTTAGTGGGATGGTAAACACAAACACAACCAAGACACACACGCACCAAAATCGGAATATTTCGACATAAAAAGAAAATACATTCCCAACTTCCGTCAGACTGAAAGAGAACATATGCCTGCCTAACCACATGAAGGGAGGCGATGACAGATAGAGCGAGGAATATGAGAAACCAGAGGGAGACAGGGAGAAACAGAGAAGATAAAGGGAGATAAACGGGGAACAACTGAGGGCAGGGAGAGAAAGAGAAAGGGAAAGACGAGGCAAGGGGAGATGGAGCGAGGCACACCAGTGGAAAGATAAAGGAACAGAAAGAGAGCGGAGGAAGAGAGGAAGAGAAAGAAAAAGCTAGGAGAGGAAAGAAAAGGAAAGCCACAGCTGTGCGAGACAGAATGAAACATGGTGAGGCACAGAAGTAGAGGGAAAAAGACAGAGCACAGAGCAAATCAGGAAGGAACAATGGAAGACAAGGAGAAGGAGGGAGAGGCACAATGTGACCAGGGAAAGGCAGAGATAGGCAGAGTAAAACAAGGAGAGGCAGGAGGAAGCAGTGAGGGTTCAGAGGAAAACATGGCTGGAGAGGAGAAAGCAAGGAATGGCAGAAGGAGGCAGGAGGAGGCAGAAGGAAGCAAAGGGGTACCAGAGGGAGACGGAGAGGCAGGGACAGCGCAGAGGGATTAGAGAAAACAGGGTTAGGTAGGATAAGGCTGCAAGAGGCAGGAGCAGCTAAAGAGAGGGCGGGCGGGCAGGGATAGACAGGGACAACATAGAAAGGAGGGATAGCCAGAGGCAAACAGAAGAAAGAAGAGGAAAGCAGGCTGAGACAGGAGTCATATGGGAGACAGGAAGGCAGGACAAGAGAGGAAGCCTACGGGAGCATACAGACTGAGGCATGGAAGGGAATGAGGGGGGAGGGGAGAGGATAGGAATCAGGGAGTCAGAGAAAGACCATAATAGGCAGGGATAGGCAGAATTAGCCAGGGTGAGGCAGGGGAGGAGGGGGGTAAGGCAGAGGGCGGGTGGGATAGGAACACAGGCGTCTAATGGGCGAGCGCATCTGCATAAGCGCTGTTGTGGAGTGATGTACGCACGCATTTGCATAAATTAACAGCGTATTACCCACTCCAGTCGCCTTCTTGTAGTCTCCCGCCCTCCCTCACTGTATCTGCTCTTCCTTCCTCTTGTGACACTCTTCCTGCCCCTTGTGACACCCTTCCTTCCTCTTCTCTTTTTCATTTTTATTCTCGACCGCCTCTGTTCTCTCCTCTCCTTCCTTCCTTCTTTCTCTGTTTCTCCTCCTCCATCTCCTCTTATTCCATTGTCTTCTGTTTTCCTTTTCCTTTTCCTCACCCTCATTTTTACCTCATATTTTTGCACCGTTCTTCCGGTTTAAGAAAATAAATAAAATGAGGAGGTCGAAGGAGAAAGGGAAAGAAAATGAGTAAGATGAGAAGATATAGATGATGAGAAGTGGAAAGAAATGAGTGGGGAAGAAAATGCGTAAGACGATGGGAAGGAAGGGGAAAAGGAAAGAGTGTATAAAATGAGGGGAAGAAAGGGGAAGAAGAAAATGTATAAGGCAGGAGATGAAAGGGAAAAAGGTAAGAAAATGCACAGATAAGTGAAAGAGGATAGAGGAAGGAAAAGGGAAGAGGGAAAGAGAGAGGGAAGAGAGGAATGAGGTGGAGAGACAAGAAGATGAAGAGAAGCCATTATTCTAAAGCTGGCCACTTTGTCAGGTGAGAGAGAGAGAGAGAGAGAGAGAGAGAGAGAGAGAAATAATATGTATCCTTATTGAGTAGGGACAGAAACGAACATGAGTCTTTTTGTTGAGTCTTCCCCTCACAGGATGCGGTGTCAAATGATAGATATAAGTACAGATAGACAGATAGATACAAACATATTTTAACATCATCCCTCAGCCTGTCACTCAGTCATCAAAGCCACGCTAGAACAGAGCAGATCGTAACTTAATCTGAACTAACCAAACCTAACCTAATCCAACCCAACCTAATCTAGCCAAACCTAACCTAACTAAATCAAAACAAAGCTAATGTAATCTAGCCTAGCCCAGCGTAACACAACCAAACAAACTTCTCTATCTAACTATCTATATACCTAGGCTACTTCCCACAAAGAAAGGGAGGTAGCCGAGACAGGACGAAACACTCCCAATTTTCCCATCCAAACATACACATTTATTCGTATCTTAGCCCCAAGGGGAGAAGGGACAGATCCTCACCGCACCGCACCACACCAGGGTCAACGTAACACAATCTAATCTAACCTAACCTATCCCAACTTAATCTAACTTTACCCAACCCTAATATAAGCGAGTGGCGTGTAACTGCCCTTGCTTTCGTGACTGCTGTGATTAACCTTTTCAGCACGTGAGCGTCTCTTTGTAGTCTATTTTTGCCACTACCAAGCATTGTCAGTGAGCTTAGTATAGCCCACAGGTTCAGACGGGGTTAAAGTGTGTGTGTGTGTGTGTGTGTGTGTGTGTGTGTGTGTGTGTGTGTGTGTGTGTGTGTGTGTGTGTGTGTGTGTGTGTGTGTGTGTGTGTGTGTGTGTGTGTGTGTGTGTGTGTGTGTGTGTGTGTGTGTGTGTGTGTGTGTGTGTGTGGATATAATTTTGTAGTTATAGAAAAAGAAATAAAAAAGTAAATAATGTATGGTATATTACGTCACTGTGGTAAAGGGTTAAGGTAGGGTCTTATTAAGTCCAGTCTGTTCTTTACTTTGAACTAAAAAGAGGGACCTGGAGGTAAAGTGAAGATTGTGAATGAATAAAGGAGGAGGAGGAGGAGGAGGAGGAGGAGGAGGAGGAGGAGGAGAGGAAGGAGAAGAAGAAACATAGCTATCGACTGCACGAAAGTCAATAATAACAATTTTATTCTAAGTCCCAGTCTTCCTATAGAATACCACCCACATCCAGTCCCCCAGGAAGAAGGGGAGAAACGAACTGAGCCCGCCAGTCTGACCGGAGCGAGAATATAACCGCGTTCGTGCTGATGTCCTATAATTCCTCTTCTGACCTTGGATACTTATGGCTGCAAGAACGGGGTAACGCGGGCGATTTGAAGCGCGTTGAAAATTGGCTTATAATTCACTACTATTGTTGATGTTAAAAGAGAATAATTAGGTAGGTGCAAGTGATTCAGGTGAAGTTAGTACATTAATTTAAGTATGGTAATGCTATAGTGGTTTCTCTCTCTCTCTCTCTCTCTCTCTTTCCTTATATTATCCTGTTTTTGTTCCCAATTATTTTCTAGGTTTTTTACAGTATTTTCCGTTTCCTTTTTTTTTTTTTCCAATATTTTCCTTCTTTCTTTCTCTCTCTCTCTCTCTCTCTCTCTCACACACACACACACACACACACACACACACACACACACACTGCATCCCGGAGGCATAATAAACTTGACTCAGCTCTCGGTAACCTCTCCAAGTCTTTCTAAAAATCCTCCTAAAGCTCACGGAAAAAAGGAGGAGGAGGAGGACGAGGAGGAGGTGGAGGAGGAAGGAAGAAAGGAAGGAAGGAAGGAAGGAAGGAAGGAAAACAGGTAGAATAAACTGGATTGAAGTTGAAGCTGTGAACGGGAATAGGGAATACAAAACAGATTGAAAAGAATGAGGGGGAGAGGAAGGAGAAAAAGGAAGAGGGGAAGAGTAATTGGAGGAGGAGGAGGAAGAAGAGGAAAAAGTAGAGGAGAAAGAGTAGAATGGGAAGATGGCGCCTAAATGCACTTCAAATGCTCTTCCCCACCACAATAATTTCTTCAGTGATTCTTGCTTCATATTAAATGGTACTTTGTATAGAGCGTTCTCCAAGCTCGTGTGTTGCGGGGACGGCCAATTCTGCTTTTGAGACGAACGAGTACATTTTGGCTGCATCACAAAATTACTAATTAACCATGTAATAAATGCTAGTATAAACACTGGAAAAAGAAAAGAAGATCCTATAAATAAAGAAATGGGTTATGGGAAGTTGATATGATGCCAGGGAGCCATGGTAACGCTGACAGAGCCGTTCCCGCAACACATGTGACTTGGGTTAGTAATATATGATCCTCTCTCAATTTTTTCTTAATATTTTTCGCTTTTAGTCCTTGCATAAGAATTCTAAAGTAATCCTTCCACGTCATGTCCTTCCTTCTCTACAAGATAATTTTCTCTGATAATCCTGGCATTGTACTGGCTCTTCCTCTACACAATATTTTTATCTTTCGTAGTCATATCATTATTTTTACCTTACTCAGAATTCTACAAATATTCTTTTCACATCTCGCTCTCCTCACACAATCCTATTACTTCGTTATGCTAGTGCTGGAGAGGAAAGCCTTCATGTGGTGGCACTGATAAAACCTGGCTACTTTACTGCCCCAATTAGCCTACTTCCCTATCCCGCAAACGGAAGATAGTGGGTTGTACGACAGGTGGGCTGCAGAAGGGTAACTACGACTTGCTGTCCACCTGATCCATATTTCAGATAAACCTGTGGCCACAACAACAACAACAACAGCAAAAAACACAACACCAACTCCTACCAGACTCCTCCTCCTCTTCCTCCTCCTCCTCCTCCTCCTGCTACTACTACTCCTATTATTACAAATACACATACATCTCCCGTATAAAGTAAATCAGCAGTTCTTTTAAATCTTCCCCGAAGCAAAAACTTCCCTCAATCGCCCCTTCAGTTTCCAATATTTCTTCTTACACAATACTTTTCTTCAGTCACCCTTGCCCTTTCCAGATTTCTCCTCTGCCTACCGTTTTCTTCCTATTATCCATGTATAATTTCCCCCCATATATAATAATTTAATAATATTCTTTAGTAATTTTACTGCGGGCTCATGGCCTTTGGTTCCTTCTTCCTCGCATTAAAAAAAAAAAAAAAAATCTTGCATTCTCAGATTTCTTCCCTGGACAGTGAATTCCAGGGAACATTCCTTGAAGGAGATGGTCTTCACATATATATATTTCTTCTCTCTAGGGGGTCCTTCTCAAAGTTTTCTCTTATGAACAGTCAGAATTCCTAGTCACATATTTTCTACTCTCTCTCTCTCTCTCTCTCTCTCTCTCTCTCCACTGATATTCCCTTCACAGTTTATTTATCCCAGTCCTCAAAAAACAAAGGACAAAAGGAAAGAGCAAAAACAAAGAATAAAAAGATCAAGTAAAAGGATACGGTCAAAAAGATAAGATTAAAGATAGGGGTAAAAAGATGAGGGTAAAAAATAGATTAACAGGGAGGGTAAATAGATCAGACTAAAGAATAAGACAAGAAAGAGAAAATATATAAGGTAAAGAGATACAGTAAAAGATAACGAATAAAGAGTAAGACAGATTAAGAGATAGGGTAAAATTATAAGAACTAAAAAGGGCAGAAAGATAAAGTAAAGAGACAGTGTTAAAAAAGATAGTGTAAAAAGATAAGGTAAAAATGATATAGCAAAAGACTGAATAAAAAGACAAAAGACTAAAAGATACGGCTAAAAACGGCAAAAAGTTAAAGTATAAAGGTAGTGTAAAAAAAAAAATAATGTAAAAAGGAAGATTGTGTAAAATGGATTTTGTAAAAAAAGGAAGATTGTGTAAAAAGATAATGTAAAAAGGAAGATTGTGTAAAATGGATATGGTAAAAATGGACGACAGTGTAAAAAAGACAAGGTAAAAAAAAAAAAGGAGAATGTTATACCTTTCCCCCCCAGGTGCCTTCCTTTCTAATGGCCCGCCTTCCGGTCGCACTGTAGGGGCAAACTCAAAGACCCTCCTCCTCCCTGGCTGCATTTTTCTTGTCCCTCTCTTTTTCGGGGTTCTTTTCTTTCTCCTCTTCTCACACATCTCTCGGGCTGTTTCCTTTGGTGGCCTGTTTTTCTTCCCTCTCTCTCCCTCCCCCTCTCTCAAAGTGATGAGCTCTTACGAGGCATTCTTATCACAGTCACCTCCACAGAAACCTTGAGAAATCTTACCCCTCTCTTATCACTCTTCCTGGTAGTTCATTTTCATTCAGCAGGAGGAAAACACTGGTAAGCAGTAGTAGCAGTTGCGATCCCAGGTTCATCTGAATGTGAACCCAGTGGACTGCTGGCTAAGTTACTATCGTCCTGGGGTCTACTATCCTTCTTCGGGGAGATAGAGAGGGAACTAATGGACGTTTGTATACCCAGACAGTACAGCCATTCGGTTAAATTGGTGCCACCACGTGAAGGAGTAGAGTTGAAACAAAGAATAAAATGAATGAAGCAGACGTGGAGGAAGTTAGAATGGCAAACATATCTAATCCTATTTTACCACTTTCAAGAACATTAAACAGCAAGCGAACAAACCTGCGTCATTTGTATGGGATTCGAGCCGTTGTGTGGAAGACCTGGACATCCAAGCAAGAAGTAAAGAAATACCATGTCAAACTCATCGCCTCCTCCCGAGACATTTTTCTTCTCAGCTAAGTGAAATAGTTAAAGACGGACCATAACAAAGCCTCAAGTGCTCCAAATCCTGCATTACCCACAGAATTAGTGTGAAACTATATCAGGCGAGGTGAGTTAATGGGATTTTGGGAAGGACCATTTCAATATATCAGCCTCTGGGGAATCCTTACCTTCGTCTCAGTGTTTATGAAAGAAGAAGCAAGACAAGAGACTGAAGTGGATTTGAGAACTAGCACTAAGTCCTCACCCTCTCCCAAGACAGTTTTAAATCATCATCCTCATCATCATTATCCTCATCATCATCATCATCATCGTCGTCATCATCACCAACATCATTATCCTGACCTTTACGCACCTATGGCCGGGATACAGGAAACAAGGGAAAGAGAAGTACTACTGAGGGTAGCTATTAACAGCATGTCCAGTTAAATGGGGCAAAGAAAAGAGCATAGCAAAAATAAACAGGACTTACCCTTTCACCACGATGACGACTTATTTCATCCATTCTTGCTACCTCCAGACGATATTTCCGCTGAAGAAAGACCTCTGGCGTCTGGAGATAGGAGGAAGAAAATAAAAATGTGATTAGACTGAATAGGTTAAAAAAAAAAATCATTCTCCTCATCACTCCTCTCGAAAGCTTCTCCCTCCTCCTCTCCTCCTCCTCCTCCTCCTCCTCTTCTTCTTCTTCTTCTTCTTCCTCGTCCCCCTCTTCCTCCTTCTGCACCTCCTGCCGAAATTTGATAAGATCGGAGGGTCAAACGGGGCTACCGGGTTCCCTCCAGTGGCCCCTCGAGACGCATCTAATAGGAGGCCGATCGAAATATTGGCCAATGGGCGAGAAACTGCGGCTGTCCTGCGGGATGGGAGGCTGGGATGGCCGAGGCTGGGATAGGGTGGGATAAGCTTGGGATGGGGTGACCTTAGGATGGAGCAAGATTAGGAGAGACGGGGTGGAATGAGCTTGGGATGGGGAGAAATTAGGTGGGATGGGGTGGGATGAGCTTGGGATGGGGAGAAATTAGGTGGGATGGGGTGGGATGAGCCTGGGATGGGGTGAGATTAAGTGGGGTGAATTGGGGATGGGGAGGGATTTGGTGGGGTAAATTTGGGACAGGCAGAGACTAGGTTATTTGAATTTGGGATGGGATGATATCGGGTGATCTGAATTTGGAATGGGGTTAGATTAGGTGGGGTGGAGTGGAACGGCTTATGTGAGGAGCTGGGAGGGTGGAAGGTGGATGAAGAGGGGGGAGGAGAAGGATGAGTTAGATGTTAGGGAGCGTGTGAGCAGGTGGATGGATGGATGAAAAGGAGGGGGAGAAGGATGAGTTAGATGTTAGGGAGGGTGTGAGCAGGTGGATGGAGCGAGTTTAGTTAGTGAGATGAGCTTAAGAGGGAACAGCAGAAGAGAGGACAGCAGGAGGGGGAACAACAGGAAACGGAACAGGAGGGGACAGCAGGAGATGGGATAGGAGGGGACAGCAGGAGATGGGACAGGAGGGGACAGCAGGAGATGGGACAGGAGGGGACAGCAGGAGATGGGACAGGAGGGGACAGCAGAAGAAGGGGCAGGAGGAGAGGGGACAAGAATGTTAAGGGGAAGAAATGTTAAGAAAGAATACAGAAATGACGAGAAAGAAGGCGATAAGGAAGAGAGTAAGCAAGCAGGACAAGAGTGATAAAAGACAAATAGGCCTCTTAATCTCTGCTCGTATTCTCGTGGGTCAAGGAGGCTCCCAAATACCCCTTCCTTACCAGTTTATTTCTGGTTTATAATATTTTAATGCTCTTTTGTTTAAATTTTCTGCAATCTGTGTCAATAATTAAAAGGCATATCCAAGAGTAAGGTGTGTCAAGGAAAAATAAGTTGCAAAGGGGAAAGTGCTAGACGGACTCCTAACCTTTCAAGAATACGGTTCCTACTCAACATGTGCAACTTGACAACAGTATTCCAACCCTTTAAATCTGACTATATATTACCAGTTATACAGTTATGCTCTTTTCACTTTAACTAAGCCTACAAGTACCATCTCTCCCTCTTGAATATTGGGATGTATCAATAGATTAGCAATGGATATGGTGCTAGAATCGAAGAACCTCCATGGAAAGGATGCAGAGTCGTAGAACTGCACTTTTTTTTGCCACTGTGCTGTGTGAAATAAACTGAAAGACGACGAGAATCAGGGACAGCAAGATCACACGGAGTTATGACACAGTGTAGAGATGGTGTAAAGGAATTATATGCCTTGAACTGTACCTAAACTACAGAAAAACGTAGGGGACATACATTCCGTGGTTTAGTATGTGTGTGTGTGTGTGTGTGTGTGTGTGTGTGTGTGTGTGTGTGTGTGTGTTTGTGTGTTTGTGTGTGTGTTTTGGAAAGAGTATGTATTTTTATGTGTGTATGTGTCTGCGTCTATGTTTTTACGTCATGTATATATATCCCACTGGGGCTTAGATCCTTTTGATTAGATGGAACGAGTCACTTTCAAAAATTAATGAAGGGGGCAACTCCGGGGTTCAGAACCATGAGCTTCACGACAATGGGCCGATAGTTGGAGGGAGGTACGCTTAAGTATCCTTCCAGCAACACCTCCCACATATTAAACCTGGCACTGAATGGGATATGTGTCCAATTATGCGTAAAGTCAAAAGCAGCCGACTGAATTCTTCCTTTGAGAGTTTTCATTAGTGGGGAGACAGGGTTAAGAGTATGATGGTAAAGTATATGGCATTTTAATTCGATAATGGCGATGGTGATAATGATAATGATGGTGATGATAATGATGATGATGATATCCTGACAGTATATTACTTTAAGAACAGCCCCAAAATATTTATCGCTATTACAGACTTCATTCGGACTCCCTACGGTATAAAGGGAATATTGAGGGACTTCTGCTGGTGACTGTACATTTCTTCTTGGGTTCGTGGAGGCGAGGATGTGACGTCTAGACTGGGATTAAAAGCAGACGGTGGTCACCCTTTTTTAATGCGTTCCACCCCAGTTGAGCCGTACAAGAGAGAGAGAGAGAGAGAGAGAGAGAGAGAGAGAGAGAGAGAGAGAGAGAGAGAGAGAGAGAGAGAGAGAGAGAGAGAGAGGTTACTGTCTCACACGCACATGGAAACAGCCATACATGCACACGCACTCACACATACAGGCTTGGCTACGTCCATAGGCAAGTTGCTCACTGTTGTTTGTCTATCTACCTATCTCTTTATCTGTCTCTATCTGTCCACCTGTCTATCTGTTAGTCTGTCTATCCGCCTGTCCATCCATCCAGCCACCCATCTCTGTTTATGTCTATCCATCCATTCATCCATCCATCTACTTCTCTATCTATCCAACTCTCTCGCTCTCTATCTCTCTGTCTGTCTATCTATTTATCTATCACCAAATAAATACACTCGATAATTCAAGCAAAATTTACACAAAGAATCACATTTACTAACCTACTCTTTCAAAGCCTCACACTTTTTTCCTCTCTCTTCACGCACCAGCGAATGCACCTCAAAATAGCATTCCCTTTTACATTTACAAATATACAGATCTCTCTCTCTCTCTCTCTCTCTCTCTCTCTCTCTCTCTCTCTCTCTCTCGAACCCTACCCTTGTTGCCTATTCACATACCCACCAATTTACCCTAAATGTACTGTAAATAAAAACGGGACTCGAGCCTTTTACACCAACACGCAAACAAAGGCGAGGTGTATGTGTGTGTGTGTGTGTGTGTGTGTGTGTGTGTGTGTGTGTGTGTGTGTGTGTGTGTGTGTGTGTGTGTGTGTGTGTGTGTGTGTGTGTGTGTGTGTGTTAGGGTATATGTGGCAAGTACGTACATATCCACTGGTGCAAATACTTTCATTAGTGTGTACGTGTGTCTTGTTATTTATGTGCGTGTGTACGTGTTTCCAGTTTATGTGCTTACGTACGAAAATGGCAGCTCGTCACCGCCATCATAAGTGCTTGCCCTTGTGTTGCTCTTTCATACCTAACACTCGTGAAACATGCAACAAATGTATCCAGGAGACCACGTAAACAAAGCAATATTGGGGAAATTGTTTGATATTTTTGGTGTCACGTTCAGCTGGGGATAAAAATTAGACTAATAATTCCCCCTCTTCTTCCTATTTCCTTCTGCTCTTCTTCTCTCTCCCTCCTTTCTTTTTCCTCTTCTCATCCTCTCCCCTCCTCTCCTCTTTTCCTCTTCTTTCGTCTACCTCACCTTTTCCTCTTACCTCTATGATCTTCTTCCCTCTGTTTCTCTTCCTCTCTTTCCCTCCCACCCATAATTTTTCTCACTCTCATTCCTCACCTTCTTGTCCCCCTTTTCCCTTCGTCTTTCCCAATAGTCCTCTCTCCTCCTCAGTCTTCCTCTCACCATCTTGTCCTATCTTCTCCTCAGTCCGCCTCTCTCCCCCTAGTCCTCTCTGCACCTCAGTTTTCCTCTCTCCCTCTAGACCTCTCTTCTCCTCAGTCTTCCTCTCTCCCTCTAGTCCTCTCTCCTCCTCAGTCTTCCTCTCTCCCTCTAGGCCTCTCTCCTCCTCAGTCTTCCTCTCTCCCTCTGGCCCTCTCTCCTCCTCAGTCTTCCTCTCTCCCTCTAGTCCTCTCCTCATCAGTCTTCCTCTCCCTCACTCTGCCAGTGTATCTCTCCCCTACATCGTGGGAACGCGGAAGGAGGGAGGGGTATGGAGGAGGATCTGTCGAGAGAGGGATCAAGAGGCGAGAGACGAGAGAGCTATTGAATTACTGCGGTGGATGGAGGAAGGGGGAAAGACAGGGAAGAGGGTTAGATAGATAGACAGATAGATAGATAGACAGACAGATACATAAGCGGACAGTCGGGTGGTTAGACAAAGATAAAGATATAGACAGATAGAGAGATAGATAGATAAATGGACATATAGACAGACAGATAGGAAGATAGATATTAAAAAAAAGAAAAACAGAGAGAGAGAGAGAGAGAGAGAGAGAGAGAACAATAGACTGGTAGATAGCACAAGAGATAACCAGATGGACAAATAGATAAATGGATAGAGAAATAGAATGACGAGATGGGTAGGCACACACACACACACACGACAATCAAAAACATTCCACTTTACCCTCTGCCCCCCACCCATACAGCCACACCCATTCCACTTCTCCACCCTTTTCCTCCCTCTACCTCACCCATCGTCGTCTCCCCGCTATTCTTCTCTCCCTCTGTCTCCCTCCTCTCTCCTCTTCTCTTCATCCCCCATTCTGTTTTCTCCCCTCTCTTCCTTCTCTTACTTTCTCTCTCTCTTCCTCTCACCTGTGTTTCTCTCCATGCTTCATCTCATTTCCTTCTCCCCTCCCGTTTTCTCGTCTCCTTCCCTCTCTCCTCCTCTCCCCTTCCCTTTCCTTTGTTCTCTTTCCCTCCCCTCTCCTCCCCTCCTTTTCCATTCTCTTCCTTCCCCTCTTTTCGCCTCCCCTCCCATCTTATGTTCCCGCCTATTTTCTTCCATTCCCTCCCCTTCCCTCCTCTCCCCTCCCATTCCTTCCTCTCCCTTCCCCTCTCCTCCTCTCCCCTCGTTCCCGCTTCTTTTCTTCCATTCCCTCCCCTTCCCTCCTCTCCCCTCCCATTCCTTCCTCTCCCTTCCCCTCTCCTCCTCTCCCCTCCACTCCCTTCCTTACTCCTTTCCTCTCCCCTCCTTCAACAAGCCCTCAAGACGCCTCTATGAATTTGCTCACCTCTTCCCCGGTCAGGCTGACAAACATATAAGGTGGCGGTTCTTATATATACTAAGGTGGAGGTGGATGGAGGAGCTGGGGGAGATGGAAGGGGTGGAATGGTAGGGGGGGATGAGGAGTGATGGAGGGGCAAGGGAGATGGGGTGGGTGAGGAAGGGGCAGGGGGAGAATTTGGTGGAGGGGAGGAAGCGGAGACGTTGAAGAGAGGAGTAAGTTTGTGAAGTATTAAGTTAGGAAGTAATTGTGAGGGGGAAATGAGAAGTAAAGGGATTAAAGCTAGATGGAAGTGATGTTAAATGAAGTAATGTGACTGATAAATGAAGAAATGAAGGAATATGACTGTCAGATAAATCAATGCATGGTTTAGGGACTGGACAGAATAATGAACAGCGAAGCACAAATAGACAAATGCGTGGACAGTTAAAGGAGACTGGAAAGAGGAATAGGCAGTGATGGAAGAGTGGGCAGATGCGTTAACCGTAATGGACAAATGAACAGATGGATGGAAAATGATGAATAAATGGACAATAGGAAAAAGAGTGGATAGACAGATGGGCAGTGATTGAAGAATGGATAGATGCAAGGACAATGGTGGATGAATGAAGAGACAGATGTATAAGACAGTGGCAGTATAATGTATAGATGGATAGAAGTAATGAACGGAAGGACATATAGATGGAGAGAGATGGAATATAGAACGGGATACAGACGGTGATAGAAGGACACGTGGACATGTAAATATAAATATAAGGACATATAACACAATCTAATGGGGTATCGAGAGAGAGAGAGAGAGAGAGAGAGAGAGAGAGAGAGAGAGAGAGAGATTACAGGATCTAGAATGAAGCACAGCACAGGACAGAGAGGGAGTGAAGTTATGGCAACCAGACAATCCCTATGGCAACCAGGACTCCTGACACTTCCGTCTTCGGGGGAGGGGAAGGAAGGGGAAGGGGGCAGTGGATGGCAGGGGGAAGGAAAGGGGGAGGGGAGGGAAGGGGTGGAGGGAAGGGAGAGAGGGGGAAGGGAGAGGGGAGGGAAGGGGAAGGGGGATGGTCGGGGAATAATGGAAGAATTAACAGTTTTCCGAAGCATGATTTTTTCGTTCTATTAAACATATATATATAACTTTCCTAACTCTTGTCAGATACTCCTCTCCTCGTCTCTATCTCTCCGTCTGTTTGCAGTATACGGATAAAGATAAATAGGGGGATAGATAGAAAGACAGACAGATATATAGATACAAAGGTGGGTAGGCAGACAGACAGTTTTGTGTGTGTGTGTGTGTGTGTGTGTGTGTGTGATTGTGCTTTGGATCTGAGACTGCCAGTTTCAGGATATTGTATATATCACTTTTGTTCCGATTCCTCTCTCCCTCTCTCTCTCTCTCTCTCTCCAAATCCCTCAAACGAAATCCCGACAAGTAACAGCATACCCAACACGCGATGTCTCCGTGCATAGCGTAAAGATGTCACACAGCGTTGAGCGTGGAATTGCTCGATGTCAGACGGCGTTGAGGGCTATTTTCCGACGTCTCCATGGCAACGGTTGCAAATCTCTGACGTCACGATGGAGATGAATGCAAAGAAATGACGTCACCTTCTCTCACGCCTGGTCCTGTTGCGTCATCGGGCCTTAAGGGGGAAATCGTCTTTTTTTCGTCTCACCACACGTTACATCATCTCAGTACCTGATGGCTCACTTCACCTCATCTCACTTCATTTCACTCCATATCTTGCCTCATTTCACCTCATCTCACTTCATTTCACTCCATATCTTGCCTTATTTCACCTCATCTCACTTCAATTCACTACATATCTTGCCTCATTTCGACTCATCTCACTTCATTTCACTACACATCTCGCCTCATTTCACCTCACCTCACTTCACTTCACTACACGTTACCTTG
>NC_137033.1:13819895-13849895 GCF_032717465.1 Coenobita brevimanus
TTCTCCTTCTCCACTTTCTTCCTGCCCCCTCTTCCTTCTCTTCCCACCTTCACGTCTTTATTTTTTTTCCAGTCTTCCTATAGAAATAATCTTTTACTGTATATTTATTCCCCTTCTGCTCCTCCTTCTTGCCTCTCCTTCCTTCTTTTCCCTCTTCTTCTTTCTTATTTCCCTTTTCTCTTACATACCTGGAAATTCTTTCCTCTTCCTTCCATTCCTTCCTTCCTTCCTTCCTTCTCTTCCGTCTCTTCCTCCTCCTTACCTTTCTTACTTCCTTCTTTTTGTCCTTCCTCTTTCCAGTTAACTTCCCTATTTCCTTCTCATTCAGTCTTATAAACATGGTGATCCTTTCCTCCTTGTCCTTCTCTTTCTCCTGTCCTTCTCCCTTTCTTCTTTTCCTTCCTCTTCTTCCTTCGGTATTAATTCCTTTCCTAATCCATTTTCTCCTCTCCTTTCTTCTTCTTTTTTTTTTTCATCGTCCTCAACTTCGATTCCTCCAATAGACCTGTTGATCCCCCATCCCCCCCTCTCTCTCTCTCTCTCTTTATCTGTCTATCTATCTATCTATCTCCCCTGTCATTCTCGCTTTCCTTAATCTCTTTCTTATTTTTTTTTCACTACCTTTCTTAGTCTTCTACTTATCCCCGCCTGTCTTCCTTCTCCTTTTCTTCCCTGTCTTCCTTTGAGTCATTTTATACACCTGCTGATCTGTCCCCTTAATCTCCTCCTTAATCTTCCTCTCCACCTCTTTTGTCTTTCTCTTTTCCTTGACTTTTTTTTCCTTATACTCTTCTCTTCTCGTCTACGTTTTATTTTCCTTCATTTGCCTTTTTCCTTAATCTTATTCTTTTCCTCATTTGTCTTCCTCTTCTTCCCCTCAAAGATTTTTTCCTCACTCTCATCTTTCCTCTTCTCCTACATATTCTTTCTCCTTCCTTTGCCTTTTTCCACCTCTTCCTCCTGTTCTCCTTTGTCACTTTTTTCCCCTTCTAGTCCTCTTATAGATCTGTTCGTCTTTTCATCTCTCTTTCCTCCTCATCTTTCTTCTTCCTCTTCCTCTGGTATTGTCTCCCAACCTCTTTTTGTTCCTCCTTCGTTTTCCTCCTTTTCCTCCTCTTCTCCCGCCTTTGATGTCTCTCTTTATCATTGTTTTTCTTCCTCATAGTTCTCTAATGGAGCTATAGACTCCTCTCTGTCTTTCTCATTCTCTTTATCATTATTATTTCTCTCTCTTCATTCCTTTTGGCTCTCTCATTTTCTCCCAATTCTTCTTCTTCTTCCTTCCCCTCCTCCTCCTCCTCCTCCTCCTCCTCCATCTATTTCTTCCCCTTCTATTCAATCGTTTTCCTTTTCACTCTTATCCTTTACGCTTCTTCCATCAGTCTCCTCATTCTGTCTGTCTGTCTGTCTGTCTCTGTCTCTGTTTGTCTGTCTGTCTGTCTGTCTCTCTCTCTGTCTCTGTCTGTCTGTCTGTCTGTCTCTCTCTCTCTCTCCTTATCCTCTCAAATTCTCTTTCCCGAACTGCGATGTCCCTTTCTCACTGACTTTAAAAATTCTTTCTCTAAATCTTTTCATCCTCCCACACAGTTACTTGCATACTCTCTCTCTCTCTCTCTCTCTCTCTCTCTCTCTCTCTCTCTCTCTCTCTCTCTCTCTCCATGTAACAATATCCCCCTCACTCTTCTCCCACACCCTGCTCTTCCCACTCAAGCTTTCCTCCTACTCTCTTTTCTCGATCCACTTTCGCCCTCACCCCTCGGAAATCCCTCTCTATCCACTATAAAAGCCTCCACCTTTCCTCCAAGCGACCAAGATGCTTCCATATCCCACTCAGGCCTCTCTTCCTCCACCCCTTCCCCTCTCCCCCTCCTTCTCTCTCCCCCTTCCCTCCCCTCCGCCACTCCACTTCTTATCCCTGCGTTATCCCTCTTGCTACCCACACTTTCCTCTCTCTCCCTCTCTCTCTCTCTCTCTCTCTCTCTCTCTCTCTCTCTCTCTCGTTCGTAGAAAGTGGTGGCTCCTGACCAGATTAATTAGACAAGTTTGGAGTCATCAGCTGGGATGATATTAAAGAGAGAGAGAGAGAGAGAGAGAGAGAGAGAGAGAGAGAGAGAGAGAGAGAGAGAGAGAGAGAGAGAGAGAGAGAGAGAAATAATGTTGAATTTTGACAAACGTTTGGTAAGGTGTGCGTGTGTGTGTGTGTGTGTGTGTGTGTGTTATCTGGCTGTCGAGAAGTCAGTAACCTTTTCTCAGTTCCCCTTTCTTTTCTCTGTTACTTTAATTTCTCGCTTTTCCTTTCTGGTGGTATTACTTTCAACTTCTGTCTCTCTTCCATCCTCCTTTTATTTCTCCTCTCTTCTTCCTCTCTCACCTTTCTTCCTTTCATTTCTCAGTTCCTCTCTCTCTCTCTCTCTCTCTCTCTGCGGCCTGGGGTTACGCCTAAGGACATGTCTGGAGTGAATAGACAGACGCCCCACGCACCTCCTTCTCCCCCACCACCCAGTATTTTTCTTTCTCTTTCTTATGTTTTTCTTCTTCGACCCTTTTTCATCCTAGAAGTAGGCTATATATAACACTGGTGATACATGTTTTTTTTTTTTTTCTGTGATCGTTTTTCTATATTATTTTTTGCGTCTTTTTTCTACCTTTTTATATATATATTCTACTCTGGACATGGGATTAGAAGCCCGTTCCAGAGGTCCGCTAACCAAACTACGAGACTCCAGCCGAGCGCTGATTCTTTGCAGTATTAACAAGTCACCGGGCAATTCGTCAGTATTCTCTTTCTCACTAACTTGGCTTAATATTGCTATCCTTTCACCTTAAATGCTGACTTATATCGATATTTTAATAATGGAATATGATGTAATAGTCTGTTTATTCCCACCAGAGGATACTGGACGGCTCCCACTTAGTAAAATATAAGTCATGACTGTATAAAGTTCGATCCTTCTTAGTTATGAGGTGGGAATGAGTCTCCTTGGTTACTAGTCAAAAGCACCCTCTATTCTGACCACACCTGGCCACCAACTGAGCAAAAAGCGGTTAGGGATCTCTGTCAGCTGAAAATTAACCAACTATTGTCACGACCACACGACCGCAAAGTCCTCAATCCACTCTTCTAACCACTACATATTTTCCGTCCCAGGGAGGTGATTGGAGTAAAATTTTGATCTTGTAATTAATGAGATGAAGGGATGGTGAGAGGAGTAGGTTAGGGGGAGGACAGCGAAATGGCACGAGACAGGGCAACAAGGAGGCGATTTGTTTGTGGCCACCCCTTACGGGATTAAGGCGTCTGGGTATGGATGGATAGATAGACGGATAAATAGACAGATAGGCAGATACATAGATTGATAGACAGACAGAGAGAGAGACAGACAGATAAACAGAGAGACTGATAGTAATTAATGCCTCTTGTCACCAACTCTTTTATATACTGAACACCGTAGATATTATGGATTCTTTTCGCATTTATGGCGGAATCATATGTTTTTTAATGCATATGAAGAATCACTGTATTAATATTAAGATGAAATATTCTTGGTCGTAAAAATCCAGATATTTTATTAAAGTTTTAGAATTAGACTGTATTAGATTTAAGGTCAGACTACGTAACTCTCCTCTCTCTCTCTCTCTCTCTCTTCTGCTTCACACGTATCAGTCACTAACTCCTTCACTTTCTCTTTTCCCTCTCCCCAGCTCACAAGTTTCCTCATCTCTCTTTCTTGGTGCGAGAGAGAGAGAGAGAGAGAGAGAGAGAGAGAGAGAGAGAGAGAGAGAGAGAGAGAGAGAGAGAGAATGCTAATCTGCCTCCCACGCTTTCCTTGGACGATTTTTCACTCAAATTTGTCTCTCTCGTTTTTCCCCTCTCACTCTTTCCTTTACCAACATCTATTTTCTCCTCATCCTTCTCCTCCTCCTCATCCCCCTCCCCCTCCTCCTCCTCCTCCTCTCCCTCCTCCTCCCCTTCCTCTCTCTCCCCACTATTCGCTTCTACCTCATCTCTTTCATTTTTCCCTCATATTCCCTTCTATCTCCTCTTTTAATTTTTTCTAATGATTTTATGTCCACGTATTCATGTCTGCGTTTGCATTTATGTCTGCGTATATATATATATATATATATATATATATATATATATATATATATATATATATATATATATATATATTTACGTATTTACTACTGATCATTTAACTCATGTGTAATTAAAGAATGCAGCCAATATAAATTAATTTCTCTTCTTTCAGGTAAGGACTTTCCTAATACCCAGGTCTACGCAAGTAAGTCTTTTTCCAACGAACTGTTAGGTGTCTCATTCGATGATTATTTGGTCTTTTTACTTTCTTTTTCATAGTCTCTTCGTTAACTGGACCGTTTAGCCTATTTGTTTATGTAGTTCAGTTTATTTGTCAACACTGTAAGAGTATTAAAATTTGAATATACTGTAAGTTGTTCCTAATTTCTGTTCCGTGGTTAATTAATTCTCCTACGGTTTACATCGGCTCTAGTGTTTCATTCCTGCTAAATCTGGACAATATTATTCGGCTGAGAGTTATACAGGATTCCGAGGGTCAGTAACGTCGCCATTAACTCTCTCATGGTAGGGGTAACTCTAGTTTCCATTCCTACAAAAGCCAAACAATTCTAATCAGCTGAAAGTGAGTGACAGGAGCCTGAGAGTTTTGATATACGAATGTCGAAAGATATGTGGAACTTGGCTTCTCAGACTGACCGAGATATTCCACACATGGCAGAGGGACACGAGAGGGAATGGAAGGACGGAGGGACAGATTTTTGAATAGGGCAGCAGAGCACAAACAACACACAGGAAGGATGTCAGAGAAAAGTTAAGGACGGGTAGGATAGTAAGGACAAAATGAAGCACAGGACGGCGGCAAACAGACAGGACATAAAGGAAAGAGAAGGGAAGAAGCAAGGATGGAAGGACAGGATTCAAAAGGGTAAGGTGTTAGATAGGGAGGAGAGAAGAATGAGAGATTGTAGGACGGAAGAATGAGAGATAGTAGGACAGAACACGGACAAAGGGACAGATAGACCAACAACCAGAATGACGGAATAGAAAAAGACGGGTCAGCGAGGCAAAGAAAGGCACAGGAAGAACAGATATTACAGCAGGATGACGGAAAAAAAAAAAAAGACAGGACGACGAAACGCAGACAGGACACAGGAAGGACAGATATGACAGGACACAGAAGGGTGGAATTAAACAAAGGTCGATGAAAACAAGACAGGTCGCCGGAAAGGCAGAATAGAAAGACGGGCAAACCACACACAGGAAGGACAGATAACAGGAGGTACAGAAAGACAGGATAAAAAAGACAGACCGATGAGGAAAAATACAGGAGACAGGAAGGGTAGGTGGTGGTGGTGGTGGTGGTGGTGGTGGTAGTGGTGGTGGTGGTGGCGGTGGTCGTGGTCATCTCTAGTCTCATCGATATTCCATTGCCTCTGTTAGGACCATGAAAACTGCAGCGCGGATGATCGACCTGACACCCTTTTTCCGATTTTCTTTTTCCACGTTTTTTTTCGAATGCATTAGGGATTTATTATTCACAACAGCGGACTCTCAGGGGGATTAATGAAAGCCGTGACTCCCGTGATTGACTGAGCGACACTGGCCACTCATTTGACGGAAGTACATTGCGTTACGGGCGACTGAGTGTAACGGAGCGTGAAAGGGGAAAACAGGGCAAAATGGAGTGATGATGATGATGATGATGATGATGATGATGATGACGATGATGGAGAGATAAGAAGAGGTGGAAAGCAGAATGATGCTTTGGGAGTGTGGAAATTTTGGATCCCTCCCCCTCTCCACACACACACACACACACACACACACACACACACACACACACACACACCTATAAGGATATTAGTGATGCTGGAATATATAACAGCTCTGCAGTCAAATATACATGCATATGAATTCAAATGGGGTTTTCTAGTTTCTAAAATATCAGTCTATTTCTTTATTCACGTATAATCTTAATGGATACGGTGCCCATGAAGCTATATTCCAACTCCAGGTGCATTTATCCAAGACCTAAGTAGACCTAGTACAAAGAAAGAAGAAAAAACGAAAACAAAATTCATGTTGAGTCCATTCCATATGCCCGGACCAGACCATCCAGTGTGCCTAAACGCCGCCCGGTGAATTATACAAGTGGACGAGGCGAGGTCACTAACCCGGCCTTAAATAATGACATAAAGCGAATTACACGAATTTTATGAGGCTTCACCATCACGGTTGCTGTGTTCGTGGAAAGGGGGAGGAGGAGGGGAGAAAACGGAGAGGGGTGGACGTAGGGAGGGTGAAGAGAGGGAAGGATGGGGAGGGGAAAGTGAAGGGGGAATGGGATGAAGAGGAGGCAGGTACGAAGGCAAAAGGAGAAAAAGGAGGGACGCTGGAAGAAGAGAAGGAAGGAGGGGGGAATAGAGAAGAAAGGAGGAGGTAAAGTTGAAAAAAAAGGAGGGATATTGAAAAAAAGAGGGAAGGACGGGAGAAAAGAGAAAAAAGGAAGGGATAGAATAAGAATAAAAGGAATGAAGGAAGAAGGGGAAAAGGAGAGGGACATTGGAAGTAAAGAAGGAAGGAGGAAGAAGTAAAAAAGGGGAGGGAGATAAGGAGAGACAGAAGAGGAAATGAAGGGAAATGAGATGGCAGTGGACAGGCATAAGAAGAACAGGGGCGAGGGAAGAAAAAAAAGAAGGATGGAAGAAAGAAAAAGGAAGAAAGCCTGGGTTCGATCACTCCCCTGGACAGTGATTAATCTGTTAAGAGGAAATGGGTATTGGGGTAAACAAGTGATACGGTGAAGAGATGGGGGAGGAAATGTACGGGGGAAAGAAGAGAGAGAGAGAGAGAGAGAGAGAGAGAGAGAGAGAGAGAGAGAGAGAGAGAGAGAGAGAGAGAGAGAGAGAGAGAGAGAGAGAGAGAAGGAGGAAAAAGAAAAAGAAAGAAATGGTAAGAGAGGAAAGAGGAAGATAAAAGAGTAGAGGTGGCAGAGAAAAAACCGAGTGAGGAGAGAGAGAAAACAGGAAGGGATGAGAAAGGTGAGGTGAGAGGAAAGGCAGATTGGAAGGAGGAACGGAAGAATGTAAGAAGAAAATGAGAGGAGGAGGGAAAGAAGAGTGGAAGAAGGAGGAAGGAAATAAGAGTAAAAGATGCAGAGAGAAAACAAGAAAGGAGGAGGAAGAAAAAAAAAGAGGAAAAGAAGGAGGTAAGGAGAAAAAGGGAAAGAAAGCGACAGCGAGGAATAAAGAAAGGAAGATAAAGGAGGGAATAAGGAAAGCAGGAGACTGGGAGAGGAAAGAATGAGGGGGAAAAGGAAGAGGAGGAAGAGGAGAGAGGACAATAGGAGGAGGAGGAGGAAGCGGAGGCGAATAGGGTTAAATGTAGGTACTGAGAGAAAGAGAAGGAAAAAAGAGGAAGAGGAGGAAGAAGAGGGAAAGCAGGAAGAACAGGGAGAGGAAGAAGAGGAGGAGGAAGAAGAGGAAGAGAAAGAAGAAGAGGAAAAGAAGGAAGAACAATGGGAGGTAGAAGAGAAGGAGGAGAATGAAGAGGGAGAGGATGAAGAGGAAGAGGGAGAGGAAAGAAGAGGTAGCGGATGGTGGTATGAAGTGGAAATTCATGTTTATGGATTCTTGTAAACTCCCAAGGAATATCAGTTCTAAAGCCTCGGGGGAAATAGAGAGAGAGAGAGAGAGAGAGAGAGAGAGAGAGAGAGAGAGACTGGAAGGAGAAAGTACAGGGACTGGGGAAAAAGTGGAGGTATCAAGGAAAAATTGAAGGTACTGGTAAAATGGTGAAGGTGTTGGGGAGAAAATAGAGGTACTAGGGAGAAAGCGTAGGTATTGGAAGGAAGTGTAGGTATTGGAAGGGAGTGCAGGTATTGGGGAGAAAGTGTAGGTACTGGGTAGAAATTGTAGGTATTGGGGTGAAAGTGTAAATATTGGGGAGGAAGTGTAAGTACTGGGGAGAAAGTGAAAATATTGGGGAGAACGTGTAAATATTGGGGAGAAACTGTAGGTATTGGGGAGAAATCTACAAAGAACCCCTTCCCTGATTCTCTTAATCTCTCCTCTACCTTTCTCACAATTTCACCTGCTCACAATCCTTCATGGCACTCACAATCTCTCCTCTTTCGTCTTCGCAATGTCTCCTCCTGCTCACACCTTCTGCCTTCCTCACAAGATCTCCATTTGCTCACAATTTCTCTTCTACCTTCTTAACATCTTCTTTCTCAATTCTTATGCTCCTCACAATCTTTCCCCTGCTACTCACAATCTCTCTTCTACCTTTCTCACAACTTCTCTTGCTATTCACAACCCTCTCTGCAGCTTTCTCTGCATTAGTCCATAGTAGGTTCACAGCATGGTCAAGCCTTCGCTGCGGAGGGAGAGTGATGGCCAGAATTTATCACTTATTATGCTGGAGATGTACGAATGGGGAAGCGTCGTCGGTAGGAGGGGTGATGCACGTAAAAGTGGAAGTGTTGATTTTTTTTTTGGGGGGGAGGGGGTCAGAGTCCATATATGACATCGATAAACCGACAGGGTGCGAACATACTGGAAGCCAATGGAAGTACGTATTATCAGGACGGGAATAAAAGGTTCGACAAGGGGTGGGCTCGGACCCTAGACTTAAGGCATGCGCATCACACGACTAGTACACTACCACTGAGTCACCGCAGCTCCACAACCTCTCCAGCTGCCCGCAGTCCGTCCTCTGCCTTCAATATCGTTGCTATTACTCACATCCTTTCCTGGAACTCGCGATCCACAAACAATCATAATATGTTTTAGTTACTTCTGTCCTCATATCAAATACAGGTTAGATCACTACTTACCAATTGTCGGCTTCAATGACAGGTAAGTTACAAATCACGGTAAATCTGAGCAATATACTTAGCCTATAACACTATGATGTGACGGCGACTAATGCAGGGAAACTAATAATAATGCTTAAAAGGATGGTAATTATAATAAGAGGTTCAGAATTTTAAGACTGCTTGATGGCTTCACTCCTTTCACTTCTGTTTGCTGTTCCTATGAAATTTCCTTCAGTATTATAAACCTGCGGGGTATTGTATGTGTCTGTTTGATCTTACGGTTAATTTCCAGCGGAGTTAGAGAGTGAGCCCTTTTGCTGTTTTAGCCTGCGCTGTAGAAAAAGAATAAGACTCTGTTAATCGTAAGGCCAAATCACCTGGTTGGGACGTATGGTTTGTGTGAAGTTTTGAGTAACTCTCTCTCTCTCTCTCTCTCTCTCTCTTTCCTTCTCTCTCTCTCTCTCTCTCTCTCTCTCTCTCTCAAAACCTACTCCTCAACATCTTACTCTGTTCTGCTCGATAAAATGCCCCCCTCTCTGAATTTTTCCTCTCCCTCTATCACTGCTTTCTGTAGGGGGGGAAGGGGAAGGTGGGCGGGCAAGTATGGGGGCGAGTGAGTGGGTGGGTGGGTGGGTGGAGGGGGTGGGCGAGTGGGGAGCAATGAGTGAGTGGGCAGGGAGGAGTGAGCGAGAGGTAAAGGATAGGTTCGATGATGAAGATGATGATGATGATGATGATGGTGATGATAGAGAGAGAGAGAGAGAGAGAGAAAGAGAGAGAGAAAGAGAGAGAGAGTGTGTGTGTGTGTGTGTGTCAGTGTCTTGCCCTTCAGCTTAACACTCTAGGGAAGTAACGCTACACATATAAACACAAAGACTAGGCCCCCCCCCTCATCTCCCCATCCTCTCCTCCCTTTCTCATCTTCTCTCCCGGCTCCCCTCCCTTTCTCATCTTCTCTGCCTCCCTCCCCTCCCCTCTCCTCTCTCCCTTTTCTTCTTTCCATCCCCCTTTCTCCCTCTCTCTTCATCTCCTCTCTCTTTCATAGTTCACTTCTCTTTATCCTCTTTTCTTTCTACCTTCCCTCTTTTCCTCTTCTTTTCACTACCCCTTCTCTCTTTCTCTTTTTCTTTCTCTCTGTCTCTCCTTTCTTTTCTCCATCCACACAACTCCTTACTCCTTTCATCCCCTTTCTCTTCTTCGACTCTCTTTCTCCGTTCTTTTCTCCATTCCCTCTTCCTTCTGCTCTTCCGTTCTTTCTCTTCACCTTCCCGTTCTCTTGCCTACCCTAACACCAATTTTCTGTCCTACCTCTCCTGTTCGCTTTCTCCTCTCCTATGCTCTCCCACTCCCCATCTCTTCTCCTCCTTCGCTCCTCTCCTCTCCTCTGCTTATTTTTTATCTCCTTCCTCTGCTATTCTCTGTCTTCTTTCATTAACTCTCCCACTCCTCCATCTCTCCTTCCTCCTGCGTCTTCTCTTCTTCCCTCTCACCTTCCACCCTCCCATATTTTCTCCATTTCCCTCTTCCTACTCCACCATTCTTTCCCTCCTTTCTCCTCCTCTCTTTCACCCCTTTTACCTCACGTCCTTTGCTCCTATCCACGTCCTTCTTCCTGACTGTTTTTCTATCGTCTCTGTTCGTTTCGTATTCTCTATATGATGACCTTAATTCTCCATCTTTCTCTATTTTCCTCTGACGTGTACTTTTTCCTTCACTTTTACTTTTTTCGATCTTATTTACTGCTCTTCTCATTCCTCTCTCTCTTCCAATATTTCTTTAATCTAATTCTCTCTTCTTTATCATACTCTCCTCTATATTTCATTTCCTTATTCTCCGTCTGTCTGTCTGTCTGTCTGTCTGTCCGTCTGTCTGTCTGTCTGTCTGTCTCTGTCTGTCTGTCTGTCTGTCTGTCTGTCTGTCTGTCTCTGTCTCTGTCTCTCTCTCTCTCTCTTTCTTTCGTGTATTCTGGGTAGTCATTATGATCTCTTCCTGACCCCCTGAGAGGCTGAGAGAGATCTGGCCTTAGGGCAGAGAATTTTACTGAAGGCGACAGTGGAGGAGGAGAGGTAAGGGACGGAGGGAAGAGGGGAGGGTGGAAGGGAGGGAGGGTGGGAGAGAGAGGGCAGGGGAGGGAGGGAGAGAGGGAGAAGGCGGGGGAAGGAGAGAGAGAGAGAGAGAGAGAGAGAGAGAGAGAGAGAGAGAGAGAGAGAGAGAGAGAAGGCATATAGGGGAGGAAAGGCTGACCACATAGGACGGAGAAGTACGAAGCAAAGAACATCATCATCATCATCATCATCATCATCAAGGGAAAGTACACAGACAAGAAGGAGAACTGTCGGATTAGGAGTGAGGCAGGATCCAGAGGCTAAGAAGGAAGGACTCACTCTTAAAACAAGGAATAAATAGGAGTGAAATAGGATGAAGGTATGACACTAGAGAAAGCACATATCTTGGAAAACTGTTAAGAGTGTGAAGGAGGAGAATATAAAGAGAGAGAGAGAGAGAGAGAGAGAGAGAGAGAGAGAGAGAGAGAGAGAGAGAGAGAGAGAGAGAGAGGGGGGGGAAATCCAGAAATAAAGAGAAAACACAAAAAAGGGAAGAAAATGGAAAAAATGATGGAAAAACAAAGAAAGGTGAAAGATACAGGCAAGAAAACATTAAAAACAAAGACAATAAAAACAAAACAAAACAAAGAGAGATAAAACACTCAAGCGAAGCCGAGAAAATTTGCGAGAAGCAGTAGACAGAGGCGAAGAAAATGGAAACACCCAAGCAAGGAAACTCGCGAAATAAAACAAACACGAAACTAAGTGAAACAGGCTTCGTAAACATCTATACTATGCGGGGAGGAAGGCAAGAGTCAGGCGAAAGAATATGGAAAGAAAAAGAGATGACTGAGATAAGAAACGGAATGGCGTGATAAGACGAAAAGGGAGACGGGAGAGAGAGAGAGAGAGAGGGGGGGGGGAAGGGAAGTGGGACAGAGGCATTGTGTAAGAGAAACATCCAGGAGAGAGAGAGAGAGAGAGAGAGAGAGAGAGAGAGAGAGAGAGAGAGAGAGAGAGAGAGAGAGAGAGAGAGAGAGAGAGAGAGATGGAGGGCGAGGGGTAAACAAGCTTGAAGATAAGGGGAACAATGGTATGGTCTGAGGGGTGAGGGAAAGAGGAAGGAAGCCGAGGGGAAGGGGAAGGCTGAGCACGAGATCTAGGGCTTAAATGAGAGAGAGAGAGAGAGAGAGAGAGAGAGAGAGAGAGAGAGAGAGAGAGAGAGAGAGAGAGAGAGAGAGAGAGAGAGAGAGAGAGAGAGAGAGAGAGAGAGAGAGAGAGAGAGAAGGGGGAAGGAAATAATAGAGAAGAAAAGAAGAGAGAACAGAAAGAAGAAGGACAGAAAGAAAAAACGAATATAAAGAGAGGAAGAGTGTAAGGAAGGAAATGAGGAAGAAAAATGTAGGTGGGGAGAACGAGGGAGGGCAGAGGAAAGCATGAGGATAGGGGGATGAGGAAGAGAGAGGAGGAAAAGAGGGAGAAACAGGTAGATAAAGGGAAGGAGAAGATTGGTAAGGGGAAGATGGGACCGACAGGCATAGGAAGAGGACGGTAAAAGAAGGGAAAGGATGGGAGAGAGGAAGAGAGGAGAAAATTGAAGGGAGTAAGGTGGGATAGAGAGGAAGTAGGAAAGGGGAAGGGAAAAATGAGGAAGAGCATTAGGGAGGAAAAGAGAATGGAAGATGGTCAAAGAGGAAGTTTAAGGGAGGAAGATGGGATGGAAAGGGATAGTAAGAGGGAGGGGGAAGATGGGGAAGGATAGGTGAGAGGGTAAGGCAGAGGGAAGGAATAGATATGGGAGAATGAATGACACTGGCTCTCCCTGATTTCGAGCTTTGGAATAGGAGGAGGAGGAGGAGGAGAACAGAAGTGACGAGATGCCTACAGGAAAGGAAGGAAGGAAAGAAGGATGGCAAGAGGGAAGGACGGAAGAAAAAAGGGAATGAGGAGGAGGAAGAGAAGGAAACACATAAACAAGTAAAGGAAATGAGGGGACGAATGGCAGAGAATGGAAGCAACAGATGCAGTGAAAAAAAAAGAAGACACAAAAAAAACGAAACAAGAAAAGGAAGAGTCAAAGGGGAAAAAAAAAGGAACGAAAAAATATGCAGAACATTGGAAAGTAGATATTAAAAGAAAAAAAAAAGTAAAAAGTAGAAAGGAATTGGACAAAAAAGAAAACAGCAAAAAATCGAAAGCAAGGAAGATAGTAAACAGAAAAAGGTGGATATGAAATAAAGCAAAAGGAACAAAATAAAGAAGAAAGGAAAAGGAAGAAAGTAACTGAGAAAGGAAAGGAAGATTCAGGAAGACAGCAAGTAGAAAGATAATGAAGAAACGGAATTATAAAAAGTAGAATGAGAAAGACAAAATGGGATAGACAAAAAAGTGAAGGAAGAAACAAGGAAGGAAATGCACTGAAGACAAAGGAAGAAAGGGAGAAGGGGAATCACGGCAAGAGGGAAGGTGAGGCATCAGTCTGAATAACCCTAATTAAAGAGGAAAGAGGAAAAGAAAGAGGAGGAAGAAGATTATGAGAGAATAATTAGAGGCCAAGGAGGGTGACTTAGGTTGATTGAAGGTGCTTGGAGAAGGGGAGATAAGGGGAAGATGAAGGGGCAGATTGGCGGGAGGACCTGAGGGGAGAGGGGGTGGGAGAGGAGACTGAGAGTAAGGGGAAGGAGGGGGAGAGAGCAGAGGGGAAAGGAGGAGGAGGAGGAGGAGGAGGAGGAGGAGGAGGAGGAGAAGGAAGGGGAAGAGGAAGATGATGATGATGATGATGATGATGATGATGATGATGATGATGATGATGTGGAGGAGGAGGGAGTGAAGAAGAGGAATCTGGAAGAGAAAGCTGAGGGAAAGGGGAATGTGAGGAAAGAGACCAGAGGGGAAAGGATCTGGGAAAGGGGGAGGAGGAGGAGTGAGAGAAGGAGGGGGAAATGGGGAATATAACTGATTGGAGGAAGATTATTGGCAAGACCGAAGAGGAGGGGTGATGGAAGAGGAAACTGAGGGAGAGGGGAAAGTGAGGGAAAAGAAGCAGAGGGGAAAGGAATTGGGAGATGGAGGAGGAAGGATGATGATGATGATGATGATGATGATGATAATGAGGAGGAGAAGGAGGAAGTGGAGGAGGAGGCTGAAGAAGATGGGGGGAGCGGAAGGGAGGAGACCGAAGAGGAGGGGAACAGAGGTGGGGGAAGAGGAGGAAGGGGAAGAGGCGGAAGGGGAAAAGGAAGATGGCAAAAGGAAGCAGACAGGAAACCGAGGGGAAGCAGTGAGGGGAGGCAATGAGGGGAGGCAGTGAGGGGAGGCACACAAGGAAGAGGGGAATGAATAAGGTAATGAAGGGGTGGGAGAAGCCAGGGAGAGGGGAGAACGGTGGGTGGGTGGAGGGACGCCGAGGGGAAAGGTGGAGAGAGAGAGAGAGAGAGAGAGAGAGAGAGAGAGAGAGAGAGAGAGAGAGAGAGAGAGAGAGAGAGAGAGAGAGAGAGAGAGAGAGAGAGAGAGAGAGAGAGAGAGAGAGACAGAGAGAGAGAGAGAACCAAGAACTGAAACAACCAAAAGGAAGGGGAAACAGGTGGGGGGAGGGGGACGGATTCGGGAAGAGAGACGCCGAGGGGAAAAGGAGGGGGGAGGAGAAGAAAGGGGGGGTTAGTTAGTAAAGGGAGGCACACTAAGAGAGGGGAAATGAAAGGGGTGGCGTCCATTGGAGGGGAGAGGAAAGGCAGTGAGAGGACAGGTACACAGCACAAAGACACAAAGTATGAGCCTAAGGGGGTACGCACCAGGCACCTTTATAACGCTAGGTAGAGAGGGGAAACAGAGGGGAGGGGAGTGAGGGGAGAGGGTAAAAAAAGGGAGAGAGGGGGGGGGAGAGGAGGAGGCGTGAAAGGAGTGAGGGGAGGAGGACGCCAGAAAAGAGCGACGGCGGAAAAAAAAACAAAAAAAAACAGGTAGGTGAAAAGTGTGACGAAGAAAGGAACACCGGGAAACAAGGAAGTGACGGAGAAACTGTGAGTGTAAGAAGTGGAAGATGCAAGAAGAGGGTGAGAGACTGACTGAAGAAAGAAGGGAAAGGGGGTCAAGAAATATTAGGAAGACGAAGGAGAAACAAGACACAATAAAGAATGGATGAAAAGTGGGAAAAGGAAAAGATATGCTGAAATACAGAGGGCAAGAGGGGATGAGATGTGAGTGGAAAGAAAAAGACTGCCAGAAAAAGATGAGTGAAAAGGTGAAAAAGCGAAAAGAATGAAAATGTGACTAAAAGAGGAGGGGAACATGAAGAAAAAAAATAGGAGAGGAAATAGAGAGGGGAGTATGAAAAAAAAGAGACGATAGAAAAAGCTTAAAATGTTCGTTAAAGGTGGGAGTAGGATATGGGAAAGGGGGAAAGAGGAAGGGGAAGATTATTAAAAGTAATGGGAAGGAGAGGGGAAAATGCAGGTAAAAGAGGAAAAGGGGAGTGATAGGGTGAGAAGAATGGGGAAAAGAAAGTGGTTAAAAAGGTAAGAAAGGAAAGGACAAAGAGGAGGAAAACTCATAAAGCAAAGGACATGCAATAGAGTGACAACGGACGGGGAAAAGAGAAGGAAAACAAGGAGGTGAAACAAGTGCTGAACAAAAATGACTCAGGACTGGGGAAAGGAGGAAAGTGTGAGAGGGAGAAAGAAAGGAAAAAAAGAGAACAGGAAATGAAGATGGATAGAAGGAAACTGAAAAGAAAAAAAGTGAATATACTGAGGAAAGAGAGAGAGAGAGAGAGAGAGAGAGAGAGAGAGAGAGAGAGAGAGAGAGAGAGAGAGAGAGAGAGAGAGAGAGAGAGAGAGAGAGAGAGAGAGAGAGAGAGAGAGAGAGAGAGAGAGAGAGAACGACCCAGTCAACTCCAAATACGACAGAAATAAACCAAATAACAGGATTCAGAAGCACCAATCATCATCATCATCATCATCATCATCATCATCATCATCACCTAGTTATTCACGTCTCTCACCATCAAGGTTTTTCCCTTCCAAAGTTGGGCGTCGCGGGCAGATTATCACGATTATCTCAATTTATCTGACTATTTTACGCGGGAGTTGTGTCAGAGGAGATAAGGATGAAACTCTGTGCGCACCAACACCGAGGGTAAGGAAGGGGCTCTGATAGGGGATTAGATAGGGTGTCAGGAGTGGATTACAGTGACAGGTGAGGGATTATTTGTGGGATGAGGTGCCGGTGGTGTAAGCTCAGGTGATGATTTGTGCTTTTACGTTTTATTTTTACTTCTATTTTATTTATTTTTTTACTTTGCACACTGCGGTATTGTATTTTCTGCGTGCCTTTAACTTTGGGGTCACGGGAAGGTGTTCAGGGATAAGTAAAATTGTCTGGTGTTAACGAGAGGGCACGTGTATGGCAGGGGATTTGAGAGGAGTGAGGTGTGTGTGTGTGTGAGGGAGTGAGAGGAAACACTGGTGGAATGTGAAGTGGTGTGAGGGGGTGTGAAGGGGTATGACGGGGTGCTGGAAGAGATATAAGAGTGGGTGTGAGATGACAATGAAAGGGTGTGAGGAGGCCTGAGGGAGTGAGGGGATAGTCAGCGGTGTGAGAGGGTAGTGAGGGTTGTTATGAGGTATAAGGGGAGAACGAGAAGGTGTGAGTGGGATAGGGTGTGTGTGGGTGGACAGTGAGGGGGTGTGAGGGGACAGTAATGGTGATGTGATGGGGTGTGAGGGTGTCTGGGAGAAAGTAAAGTGACAGTGGTAGGATGTAAGAGAGTGTAAGGGAACAGTGAGGGAGTGTGAAGGGAGAGTAAGGTGTGTGAGAGACGTGAAGGATGTGAGGAGACAATGAGGGGATGTGAGTAGGTAAGGAGTGGCGGGGAGGAGGGGGTTCATCACCACTGGCAGGCTGCTACACTGAATACATATTACGACTTTCGACGCTGTGTGTTGATACGCCATAAATATGTAACTCGAGAGGCTGGGAGAGTAGTGAGGCAGGAGTGAGTGAGGAGGGAGGAGAGGCAGGGTGAAGTGAGCCAGAGGGAGAGGCAAGTGGGAGTGAGGAAGGAGGGGAGGCAGGGTGAAGTGGGGCAGAGGGAGAGACAGGGGTAGAGGCAAAGGAGAGTCTGGGGCGGACGGAAACATAGGCAGGAGGACTGAGGCAGGAGGAGAGGCAGAGAAGGAAAAAGGCTGTGAGACAGGGAGGAAGTGAGGCAGGGTGACATTCTGGGAGTAAGGTAGCGAGAATAAAAAGGCAGACCTAGAGACCAGGAAGTAGAAAGGAAGCGAGGAAGGGTAGGGACTGATGGGGAGGGAGTGAGGGAAGGAGGAAAGTGAGGTAGGCTATGAGGCAGGGAGGGTGAGAAATAGACAGGGAGATAGGGAAAGTGAGAGTGAGTGAGTGAGTGAGTGAAAGATGGAAGAGGAATGCAAAGATGAACAGAGGTATAGAGAGTAGTGAGAGAGACTGAAAGGGACTGACAGAAGGAGAGTGAAAGGGAGGGGGTGAGGAATGGAAAGAGGAAAGAAAAAGAGTGAGGAAAGGAGAGAGGAATGCTGAGAGAGGGAGGGGAAGCGTTGGATGTTGCGAAATAAGGATGGCAAGAAACCGGAGACAGAGAGGAATATCAGAGGGTAATCAAAGGAGAAATGTTGACCATGTACAAGGAATACAAAACGGAAGTGAATGAGGGGAAGAGAGACAGTAAAGAGGAAAAGGAGTATTAAAAGAACAGTGAAAGTGAAGACGGAGAAAGAGGAAGACATGAAAGAAGAGAAATTAGTATTGAACGAAGATCGGATGTGAAGGATGAGGAAAGAGGAAGACAGGAAAGACAAAAGGAGAAATGAAACTGTATGAAGACTTGAACTAAAGTGGAAAGAATGAGGAAGCGATAAAGAGGAAAAAGGAGCAATAAGGAAAGGCGGAGGGGGAGGGAAGAGGAAGGCATGAGGAGGGCAAGAGAGAATCAAAACGGGCAGTAAAAAGTGATAGGAAGGGAAGATGACGAAGCAGAAGAAATATCAGATAAAAACGATAAACGCGAGGAAGGAGAAAGATAAGCTGGCTGAGAAGTAGATGAGAGAGAGAGAGAGAGAGAGAGAGAGAGAGAGAGAGAGAGAGAGAGAGAGAGAGAGAGAGAGAGAGAGAGAAACATATTATTTGCTTGGCTTGATAGAAAAACATACGCCAACTCTTCTCTCTCTCTCTCTCTCTCTCTTTCTCATATTGATGAATATCTCATTTTCTCTTATCAGTTTTCCTTGTTCCCACGCCCTCAGTTCCCTCGTCTTCGTCTTCCTTCTCTATTTCTCTTTCTCTTCTTCCTTCACCTCTTCTTCTTCTTCTTCTTCATCAACTTCTTTTTCTTCTTCGTCTTCTTCATCTTCATAATCGCATCATCATCATCATATCATCACCATTACCATCTTCCTCTTGTTCTTCTTCTTCTCTCTCCTTCCTCTTCCTCCTCCTCCTCTTCCTCTTCCTCTTCCTTCTCCTCCTCCTCCTCCTCCTCCTCCTCCTCCTCTTCCTCCTCCTCCTCTGCAGCTAAGCCTTACCAAAGCTCCAGAAAGGTAAACGCTAAGAGGTTGAGTTTGTTTTATGTATCTTGTGTTGGCAAAGGGAATATGGGATTGCTCTCTCTCTCTCTCTCTCTCTCTCTCTAGGCTGCCAGATCATAGAGAGAGAGAGAGAAAGAGAGAGAGAGAGAGAGAGAGAGAGAGAGAGAGAGAGAGAGAGAGAGAGAGAGAGAGAGAGAGAGAGAGAGAGAATAGGTAGATAGCAACACGCAGTGATATGGAAGGACAGAGGAAGGATGGGAATAATGAGATGAAAAGAATATTGGAACAAGAGGATGTGATGATAGGATTGAGCTGGAGGGATGGATGGGGTGGAAGGAAGGGTAAAATGGATAGATGGAAGAAAGGGTGGAATGGATATGTGGAAGGAAGGGTGGAATGGATACGTGGAAGGAAGGGTGGAATGGATATGTGGAAGGAAGGGTTGAATGGATACGTGGAAGGAAGGGTGGAATGGATATGTGGAAGGAAGGGTGGAATGGATATGTGGAAGGAAGGGTGGAATGAATATGTGGAAGGAAGGGTGGAATGGATATGTGGAAGCAAGGGTGGAATGGTTATGTGGAGGGAAGGGTGGAATGGATATGTGGAAAGACGTGTGCACTGGAGGTATGAATGAAGGGGATGAATAAAGGAATGAGTACTCTGGAAAGATGAAATAAGTGGAAGGATGAAGAGACTGGAATGTTGGAAGGATATATGAGGTGAAAGGAGTGTTAATGGATGGATGGAAGGCTGAGAAAAGATGGGAGGATATGTGGGCAGGAAGGATGGGTGAAGTGGAAGGATGGAAGGCGAGGGAAGATGGGTGGATGTGTCAGTCAGTTGAATGAGTAGCGAGGCTTGGAACGGATAAAAGGAAGGATGTGTATAATGGATATGAATGTGAAAAGGAAAGACGGAAGGAATGGAAAGCAGGGAGATGGCTACGCTGCAGGGTGGAAAAATGAAAACTGAGAAGACTGGAAAGACGAAAGGATGAGTGTGGTGGAAAGATGAACGACTGGAAAAATGTACTATATGTGTTTACTGAAATGATGAGAAAAATGGAAATATGAAAGAAGGATTTTTCATATATATTTTTGCAACTAAGGAAGGCACGTGAATACAAAAAATAATTTAAGTGCTTTATTACCATGGCGAGTAAAATTTGTTATATTCTTGCTAAGACAAATTTACCCAGCTATGGGGAGAGAGAGAGAGAGAGAGAGAGAGAGAGAGAGAGAGAGAGAGAGAGAGAGAGAGAGAGAGAGAGAGAGAGAGAGAGAGAGAGAGAGAGAGAGCAGCATCGAAGACAGGAGGTGAATCTTTTCCCGCCTTATCTTCTCTCTTTAACCTCGTTCCTTAACCTTTCAGCTCCCAGATCTTCCTCCTTAACTCCCTCTCCTCCTCCTCCTCCTCCGTCACCTCTGGGGCACCAAATCCTTCACTTTAACTCTCAACCCTCATATTTCCTTCCTTCCTTATCTCCCTCCCCTCCTTCCTAATCTTCCTCCACTCCTTCCTTATCTTCCTTCCCTCATTCCTATTCTCCCTCCACTCCTTCCTTATCTTCCTACCCTCCTTCCTTATTTATTTCCCCTCTTTCCTTAACAGAGATCACTTCTAACCTCTTAAAAAAAAAAAAAAACTCCCATAGATTAAATAAAGCCAAGTAAAGTGTACCGGATTACCACCATAACGATTAAGGACTTTATAATTTATTCCTGCCATCTCAAGCCGATTTTTTTTCAGCTGAGGATTAGATATGGGATTAAATATGGTTTTAAATAATCACCTCAGCTAATAGAAATCCATCCTAAGTTACGTTAAACCGTCTGGGAGTGACCTGAGGAAAATGAAAAATGTGTCGTCAAACGGAAGAGATAAAGAGGCTTATTACGAGTGGCTTTTGCGGAATGCGTAACACTTTTTCCTCAGTAATTCATTCTGCACATTATACTTAGCATCCTCTTGTGTGTAACTGATGTCACTATGAAAGCAATATAAATAACATACAAGAGAACGTTTAGGTACCGTAGGCGTAATAAATCGCTGCGAAAAATGTGCTACGAAGCCTACAATGCGACCTGTAATACGGCCTTTAATCCGATGACGTATTATATCTCTATTTCTTGTCAATGATTAAAGGGTTTTATTCAAGTTGAGAAAGATCTTAGAAACGGAAAGGGTTAATGAAGGCTGTCTCAATCCTTTATATTTTGAAGTCTCCTGAGCTATATCGTCGGGCAGTAGTAGTAGTAGTTGTAGTAGTGTTAGTATTAGTATTAGAATGAGTAGTAGTAGTAGTATTAGTAGTAGTAGTAGTAGTAGTAGGAGGAGGAGGAGGAGGAGGAGAAGGAGGAGGAGGAGGAGGAGGAGAAGGAAATGAAATACAAAGGACGTCCTATAACGGAGAGTGTGAATTTCCTTCCCAACCCTTCAGTATTCATTTTCCCTTGTTTCCTTCTTTTTCTTACCCCTCTGGCACCCTCCTTCACCCCCTCCCTTCCCTCCTCCACTCCCTACCCTCCCTCTTCACCTCCCTTGTATTCTCCCTTCTTCCTTTGCATCCGTCCAATCCCTGTCATCCTTTCTCACCCTACATTTCTTCTCACCCTCCTGTCCTTCCCTCTTCCTCGCCCCGTCGCTCTCCATACTCCCCCCTCCTTTCCATCCCTAACCCTCACTCCTCCCTCCCTAACCTCCGTCCCCCACCTCAACATCCATCCACCCCCATTTTTCACTCCTCTCCCTTCTTCCTTTCCTCCCATCTATTCCTCTTTTCCTCCCAATCTTATTTTCCTCCCTACCTCCATACCTTCTCTCTCCTTTACCTAGTGTTGCTTTCCTCCTTCCTTGACTCCCACCCTTCTTTCGTTGCCACCCTCCTCTTCTCTTTTCCTCCCTTCTCTCTCTCTCTCTCTCTCTCTCTCTCTCTCTCTCTCTCTCTCTGTCATACCTCCCTCCTCCCCTCCCTAACTTTTGCCCTCCCTTCTCTGGTGTCACCCCCCTTCATTTCCATCTGATTACGGTCATTTCCGCGACCGCTTGCAGATCCGAAGGGGAGGAGGAGGAGGAGGAGTGTGGAGAGAGAAGTATGGAAAGGAATGGAAAGAACAATTGAAGAAAGGGAGGGAGGAGGAGGAGGGGATTCAAGGAAGAGAAAGGTGGGGGGAAGATGAGGTGCGAGGAGGGTCTTAATGATGTGAAGAAGGAAGATAACAGAAAGAACGAAGGAAAGAGAGAAGGAAGGAAGGACGGGAGGAAGGAAGGATGGAAGGAAAGAATGAAAGAAAGAAAGAAGGAAGGAAGGAAGGGAGACAGAATGAAAAAAGGAGAGATTACAGAAAGGAAGGAGGTGATGGAGAGGAGAAATATGACATGATAAAGTGGAATGTGTTACAGGAACAAGAGTCAAAATAAAATGTGAAAAGTTCATGAAGGAAACAATGCAAAAAGGAGGGAGTGATGAGGCGGGAGATGTGTGTGTGTGTGTGTGTGTGTGTGTGTGTGTGTGTGTGTGTGTGTGTGTGTGTGTGAGAGAGAGAGAGAGAGAGAGAGAGAGAGAGAGAGAAGGCAGCAGATGGTGAAGCAAGAGAGAATAAATAGATGGACACCAAACACGAAAGTTGTGACGCCTTCTCCCTAATTTAAGACTAAGGGGGAGGGAGAGGACGGGGTGACAGGGAGAGGTTTAGAATTAGACCAGCACAGAATAAGGAGTCTATTACATAAAGCATAATAGATATTCGCCTTACAAGTAATGAGTGGAGATTATTGGATTGGAAATTATTAGGCTTGGAAAATACCAGTGGAAAAGTGAATAGAATTAGAGAGTCTTAGAGGACATTAATACCACGTTGTTTTCAACTGACGGAACTGTGCCATTCCCTCAAACTTTAATACTAAGTCGTGGTTGCATGAAATTTGATCCTTAATTATTATGCCAAGTTTGGTGTAATTCTATCCAGTACTCTTCAATAATTTTGCTAACGGAGAGAAAGACAGATAGGCAGATGGACAGACAAACCGGACCAAAGACATTACATATACTTTCTCTTTATTATTATTCTTTATTATTATTATTATTATTATTATTATTATTATTATTATTTTCTAGGATGCTTTTGAATTATGGAAGCTGATTATATATTACACTTAAAGAAAATCGTTGGCCTCTAGAACGAACACAAGTACCTGGAAATTATTTTACATTAGATTCAGAAGGTGCTGCTGGACGAACGATGGGTGGGAAATGATTGAGAATTAATTTTAATATAGATTTGTTCTTATATCTTACCTATAATCTGAATTTTAACAGAATGCTCTTGTTTCTTACCCATTCTCCTTTCTTCCTTACCTATCTTTTCTCTTACCTTGCTCTTATTTATTACTTACTACCCTTTCTTTCTCCTTCCCTTCTTTTCCTTTCCCTAAATTCCTTCCACGTCTTCTAATTCTTTCCTTTCTTTCTTTTCGTCTCTTCTTCCTTACTTATTTTCTCTTCCTTACCAATACTTTTTTCTTCCCTACCCATCTTCGCTTTCTTCCTGACCTAATTTCAACTTTTCCTTACCTCTCATCTCTTTATGTCTTACAAGCTCTCTTTTGCTTTTTTCCAATCCTCTCTTTATCCTTACATATCTTCTCTTCTTTCTTACCTGTATTCTCTTCTTTCTTGCCAATCCTCTCTTCTTCCTTATGTAATCTCTCTTTTTTCTTACTTATCCTCTCTTCGTCCTAATCTATCCCCTTTTTTACCTATCTTTTCTTCTTGATTACATATCCCCTCTCTGACACAACTAATATAATTTTTTCTTTACTTATGCTCCTTTCTTTGCTCCTTAAGTATCCTCCTTTCATTCTTCCTTAAGTATCTTCATGTTTCCCTTCCTGAAGCCTCCTCTCTTCCTGCTCACTTACTCTCCTTTCTCCCTTCCTAAACCACTCTCTTCACTATTTTCTCTTCTTCCCTAAACAACTTCTTCTTTCTTCAATATCCTCCCTTCCTCCTTTTTCTCTCCCTTTTCCTTCCTCTTCCTTATCAACTCCTTCTTCTTCCTTTCTTCCTTTTTTCCTCCCTTTTCCTACTTTCATCCTTAACCACTCCTCCTTCCTTTATCCATGCTCTCCAGTCTCATCCACGTATGTGCTCTCCATTTTGCTTCCTCTCTTCATTCTTAAATATTCTCGTATCTCCATATCTATCCACATATTGCTTCTCATCCCTCATTCATTCCTTCTTTAAGCTTAATCCACTTCTTCTTCCTTCATCCTCTTCCTTCTCTTCCACCTCAGCTCCTTCCAGTCTACTTCCTCCTTTTACTACGTGCACTTCCCTCCTTGGACGCTCCTCTCTTCCAGGCCATTTCGTTTCATCTCCCTCGTCCAAGATTATTTTTTGCTCCTCTACATATCTCAGATCCCTTCCTTCCTTGAGACGCTCTAAGTCTTTCCAGTTCCTTTGTTTCATTATCTCTTCTCCACTCTTCTCTTGTCTACTCTTCTCTACTTTTCTTCTCTTATTTACTTCTCTCATCTCTAATCTCTTCTCTTTCTCTTTACTTCCTTCTTCCCACTTTCATTTCCTCTACATATCTCTAGTGTTTTTCCTCCTAGAGTCTTTCATGTCTTTCAGCCCCTCTTTAATTAACTCTTCTCTCATCTGCGCGTCTCTCTTCTTCTCTTTCTCCCCACTTGACAGTTCTTTCTTCCTTGCTCTCACTCTCCTCTTCTCTACAGAACTGCCTCAAATCTTCTTCCTTGTGTATATATCGTTCCTCTCTCTCTCTCTCTCTCTCTCTCTCTCTCTCTCTCTCTCTCTCTCCTCTTCTCTTCTCTACCCCTTTCCTCTCATTTCCTTTTTCTCTACGTATCTAAAATCCCTTCCTTCCTCCTTCTACATCCCCTTCTTGCCTTTTCACTTTCTTTAATCACTTGTTCTATTCTTTACTCTTCTTTCTTTCATTTACCATCTCTCTCTCTCTCTCTCTCTCTCTTTTCCTGATTTTAATTACGTCCGAACTCGACCCACTCCACCCTCTCCCTTTCTCACAACATGATCACTTCTTTTCATTCTTTTTCATTAATTTCTCTACCTCCCTTCTCCCCTGCATGAAATTCTCTCTCTCTCTCTCTCTCTCCCTTTCTCTCTCCCCCAATTTCCAACAAACTTCACCCTCATTTTTTCTCATTATCTTACTTCCATTTCCTTCCAACATATCTTCCTGCTTCCTTCTTTCCCTGCACCAACTTTTTTATCTCCATTTTCTTCCCCTTTCTGCTGCCCTTCCCCTCCCCCCCTCTCTTTATTTTCACCCTTTTAATTACACCCCTACTCACCCCACTCCATCCTCTCTCACCAGCCTCCCGAGAGACGCTCTGCTAAAAGCCACATAGGGGAAGGACGGTAACCCAAGCCTGCCCTACGAATCAGGCTAACGCGGAACAAGGAAGCAAGGGAGGAAGAAACAGGGGGAAGGATGGGGTGAGGATGGAAGGATGTGGAGGGACGGGGAATAAACTGGGGGAGGAAGAATGGATGGTAAATTATCTGGAGTGGATGGACTGACTGTACAGATTGGAAGAGTGTATCATAAAGGATGGAAGTGGACGGATGGGTAATAAGGGAGAGGAGTGGAGGGGTGGAACGAATGGAGGTGAAAGAAAGAATGATAAATGGTGGGAGTGAAAGAGTGGATGATAAGGGATTGTAGTGGAGGACTGGAAAATTAAGAATGGGAGTGGAAGAATGGATGATAAAGAAGGTTGAAGAATGGACAGCAGAAGATGGGGTGGAAAAATGGATCATGAAGGATGATCAGTGGAAAAACTGGTGAAGAAGAATGAAAAAGGAAGTGTCCTGATGAGTAAACGAAGAAAGAGGGTCAAGGATACGGAAGAAATATAGAAGAGATGAGGATATGGAACGATGGAAATGGAAATAATGAGTATGAGGAAGAATGGGGAAGGAAGGACGGGAATAATAGGTATGAAGAAAGAATGATGGGTTGAGGAAGGATGTATGGACAAAATAAGAATGCGTGGAAGTAAGAAATAGGAACGAAATGTGTGTGAAAGGACGTTAAATGATCAAAGTCTCCCTTGTTATGTAGTTACTAATTCTCTTGCTGTTCATTCAGTCACATACTTTTCCCTATCCACAAACACCTATAAGGACAGAGGCATAATTTCGCCTAATACTTCCCCTCCTCTACTCTTCACTTTGCTGACTAATATTTCTTGCCAGGGAGAGATTTGATGTGATTCTGTGTCCATATATGATTTTCCACATGATACGTCAGGGAAGAAAGTGACGGATATACTCTAAATATACAATACACACAGGAATATTGCTTACTTTTGTCCCCGGGTATACCAGCATGGAAGACTAAAACTGGTAAAGAAACTGTTCACTTAAATCCATTATGGAGTTTGATCCAAACTCTCATGATTGTAACTCCTTAGTCTTCCCTGTCTCCTCTCTTTCCTTATTTACCTCCCTTTTCTTCTTACTACTCTTTCCATTTTTACCTCTCTTTTCTTGCTACTCCTCTTTCCATTTCTACCTCCCTTTTCTTCCTCTACTCTATCCCTGTTTAGCTCCCTTGTCTTCTTACTCCTCTCGCCCTTTTTACCTTCCTTTTCTTCCTACTTAAGCTCTTACCACCCTTGTTTTCTTCTTTTCTTCTTAAACATTTCTCTTGTCCTTGTTATCTCCCCTCTTTTCCACCTTATCTCTCTGAATTTCTTATAGACTTTACGATTCTACCCAATTCTCTCTCCCATATTCCGCTGAATCCCTCGTCTACCTATCCTATTTCCTTCTACCCTCTTCTCCTCTTTTCCATAATCACTTTTCTTTCGTTTCCTGTCTCTCTTCTCTTCTCCGTACCCATCCTCTTTTAAATCTGCAACTATCATTTTCTGTCTCAGTTCCCTTCCACTTCTTGTTTACCCATCCATGTAACTTTTTCCCCGTCTTATTAATCGTGCTTCTGTCTTGGGTAGGATCCCAGACTGACTGGGATTGATTTAAGAGGAATAGACTTTTTTTTTTTTTTTTGAGAGAGAGAGAGAGAGAGAGAGAGAGAGAGAGAGAGAGAAAACTGTGTGGTGCTAGTCCTGTCTGGCTCAAGAGTTATGGCCTTGATCGTCTCGCCTGATTTGGAAGATAGCTGGTTATGTGGGATTTTATCTCTTCAGCCGGAGACGTTTTTAATATTTTACTTCAGCGTGCAGTCTACTGGGTTCACACTCAGTTTACCCCGGGGGCTGCTGCTACTACTACTACTACTTGTACTACAACTACTACTACTATTGCTACTACTACTTGTACAACAACTACTACTACTAGAACTACCATCATCACCACCACCACCACTACCACCATTACTACAACTACTGCTACTGCTACTATTCTTGCTACCGCTAGATAATTTTACTTAACCTGACAGACTTTTCTCGAGCTGTAGAGGGTAGATACATGCATCATTAACCCCTTCACCATTAAAAGTCCTTCCAAAGTTGAATAAATATCATGTGACGGCAACAAAAATACTAGAAAACACTCACAGACCGAATACCTCGCCAATGGCATTGCCATTAAAACGGATCCGGATCCGGATCGGCCCCAAAATTTAATCAATTCTTTCTTGGTCTATGGCCCAACTTTCCACAAAATTTAATTGAAATTCATTGGGAACTTTTGGAGATACTGTGCTGGATACTCCGGATCCGGATCCGGATCCACCCTCAAATTTAATCATTTCTTCATTGGCTTATGGCCCACCCTTCCACAAAATTTCATCAAAGTTCGTTCATAACGTTTTAAGTAATCCCAGATCCGGATCCGTCCCCAAATTTAATCTTTTCTTCTTTGGCCCATGGCCCACCCTTCCACAAGATTTCATCAAAATCTGTTCACAACTATTTGAGTAATCCTGCTGACAGACATACAAACAAACCAACAAACCAGCCCCGGCTAAAACATAACCTGCTCGGCGGAGGTAACTAGAGGGGCACTCAGAGAGCGCATACCTCCTCCAATGCCGGATCCGGATCCGGATCCGCTCCAAAGTTTAATCAATTCTTTCTTGGCCCATGGATCATCCTTCCACAAAATTTCTTTGAAATTCATTGAGAACTTTTGAAGATACTGTGCGGTAGGATCCGGATCCGGATCAGCTCCAAAATTTAATCAATTCGTGTTTGGTCCATGGCCCACCTATTCACAAAATTTCATTGAAATTCAATGAGAGCTTCTGGCGATATGATATGAACAAACAAACAAGTAATTTCGGATCACAATCAAAACCTAAGTGATTGCTCATGAGGCCATACCCTACCCCTCCAAAAAATTTCATGAAAATCCGTTCGTAAAGTTTTGAGTAATGCTGCTAACAGACAGACAGACAGACAGACGGACAGAGAAACGGACAAACCAACACGGGATAAAACATATTCCTCCTGGTGGAGGTAAGTAAAACAATGCACGCCATCAGTGTGAAGGAATCGGCACAAATAAACGTTTTAGCAAAAGATTTATAGTCGTATAGTGTCTGGGGCGAGACAGCTGTGGCCTTGATCGTCTCATCTGATGGGCATGATATCCGGCATGTGACATTTAAAAATTACGCTGGTTTTACAGTAGCGGCCGATGAATGAATAACGTGACCTTCTTTAACAGTTATCTTGATGGAGCTTTTTTCTGCTTCCACACGAGGGTAATGCCAGACGGGTTCAGTGAGAGGAGGGAACCCCGGAGCAGTACAAGAAAGAGAGGGAGGGGAGAAGGGGAGACATAGTAGAGAAGAAGGGCATAGTAGATGGGTGAATGGGTATACGGGAAAAAATTGGGGTGAGGAGAGAAGATATAAAAGGAAAAAGGAGGTGAGGAGAGAAGAAGAGAGGAGTGAGGAGAGGAAAAGAGCGTTTGGGAAGGGAGAAGAGAAAAGCAGAGAAAAGGGGAATAAGGAGCAGGGAAAACTGAAGACTGTGTGGAAAGAGGAAAGGGAAGAAGGGGAATATGTGAGAGAGGAAGAGAGAGGAGAAATGTTGAGAGATGAATTGGTGGGGAAGGAAGAACGGAGGAAGAAGAAGTACGAGAAGAGGTGGGGAAACGGGAAGAGGAAGAGAGGAAGGGGAAGTGGAAGAGGAAGGTTGAGGAACAAGGGAGATGGAAAAGATCCAGGGATCATGGTGGAGAAGAAAAGAGTAGGAAGGAATGAGGAAGGAGTGAGGAAGGGGAATTGGGGGGAAGAGGTGAGGAAAGAGTAAGGAAGGGGAATGAAGAGGGGAGGGGGAAGAAGTGAGGAAAGAGAAGGAAGGGGGAAGAAGAGAGGAGGATGAAGAGGGGAGGGAAAGGGAAGAGAAGGAGCTGATAAGAAATAATAGGAATGGTGTTGAGAAAGGAGTGGTAGGGAGGAAATGAACTAAACCAGAAAATCATGAAGTCAGAGAGAGAGAGAGAGAGAGAGAGAGGGGGGGGGAGGACCGGGACACAGAAGAATGGGGTACGAAATGGATGAAGAGGGGGGAATGAGACAGAAGAATAGGAAGGGGAAAAGAAGCAGAGAGTGAAAGGATTAAGAGAGAGAAGGAAGGATTAGGAATGGACAAGGGAAAGAAAAAGAGATAAAAATAATAAAAAGAGAAGAAGGGGGTTAGGGAAGGAGCAAGAGGGGAGAATGTGGGACACGAGAAAATCAGTGTTTCCCTAAGTAGCCCAGCCAAGTTTTATGAGGCTGGTAGGTAGGCAGGTAGGTACGTAGGTACGTACGTAGGCAGGCAGGAAGGCAGGCAGGTAGGTAGGTAGGTAGGTAGGTTGGTAGGTAGGCAGGTACGTAGGTAGGTAGGTAGGTAGGTAGGTAGGCAGGCAGGGAGAGGCAGGGAACTTATCAATATGCAATGTGCTCTCAAGTTACTAAGATTATTCAGGATTCCAGTTAAGTTGCAATCACGGTACTTTTACGGTGAACTGTAGTACGGGATTTGGCTTTTACAGTGAATCAGTGTCGTTTATGTACTGGGATGAGAGATCATTTATGCACTGGGCTGAGATCTTATTTATGTATTTGGCTTAGCTTTTATTTGTGCCCTGAGTTTAGCCGTTGTACATGCACTGAGTTTAGCTTTTGTGCACTGAGTTTAGCTCCTAATAAGGCATTTGGTTTAGCTTTTATTTGTGCACTGCGTTTAGCTTATCTTTAGGCACTGAATTCGGCTTTTTCTTTTTGCACGGATATTAATTTTTTTTTTCATATAATGAATACAGCTTTTATTTATGCACTGACTTCAGCTGTTACTAAGAATTGCATTATGTACTAAAAATACCTCTGATTGTTAACTGTAATTTTAGATACTGAGTCTAGCTTTGAATGTAATTATAGTTTATGCACTAATGACTATTTTTACGGTAATCTGCATTCCCACGTACTCAGTTTAGACTTTGTTATGAACTGCACGATCATATATACAGGAGATTCTCAGTGTACAGTTTTGTAATCTATTCTTGACGTTAAATTCTACAACTAAGGA
>NC_137033.1:13854895-13929895 GCF_032717465.1 Coenobita brevimanus
CTCCTACCTCCTCTCTTCTCTCTGCTCTAGTCTCCTCATCTTTCCTTTATTTTCTTCACTTCCCTCCTCTCCTCATTCTCCTCTTTTCCCTGCTCCTCTCCCCTTTCATACTTCCTCTTCTTTCCTCCCCTTTATTCTCTTCTCCCTTCTGCTTCCTTCCTTCTTTAATATGTTCTGCTCTCCCGCCGCCTCCATCATCTCTTTTATTTCTCCTTCTCTGTTGTGCTGTGTTCTGCCTGCTCACCTTCACCCATCATTTTTCTCTCATATCTTTTGTCCTGCTCTCTTCCCCTCACACCCTTTCATCCTTCCTCTCCTCTTCTTTCTACTCCTCTTCTCTCTTCTCCTCCTTTCTCGTACCCTTATATCTACCGAATTATCCTCTACTCTGCTTTTCTCTGCCTTGTTACTGCTCATCCTTTCTTCATCTACTCCCCTCTTCTCATCTCTTCTTCTCTGCCTACCATCCTCCTCCTTCTCATCTTCTCCTCTCCAGCATGGTTTTCTCCTCTCTTCTCCTCTCCTTCCTACCATCATCTACTTTCTCTTCTCTTCTCCACCTCTCCTGTGTGGTTTTCTCCTCTCCTCTCCCTTCCTCTTCTCTCCTCTCCTCTGCTCACCATCATCCTGCCTCTCCTGTCATCCTCTTCCGTCCTCCCCTTCTTCCTGTTCCCTCCTCTGCTTCCTTTTCTCCTGCTCAGCTCTCCTTTGCTCTGCTCTGCTCTCCTCTCCTCTCATCTCATTTTATCCCCTCTCCTCTTCTCTTCTTTCCTCTTGTCTCCTCTCCTCCCCTCTTCCCTCCAGCGTGGTGTTCTCCTCAACCGGGTGGTGGTGGTGTGATCAATAGTCGTCCCACAGAAACAATGCTCCTATTTGTTGCTTCCTCTCTCTCTCTCTCTCTCTCTCTCTCTCTCTCTCTCTCTCTCTCTACCACCTCCTCTGATGCTCCTCGCTCACCCCACTGCCCGATCCCCAAACTAACAAGCTACCGTTTTTTCCTCCCCTACTGAATCTCATTATTGTTACTGCCCCACTTCTCTGATCTTTTTTCCCTTCCCCTCTTTGTCCCCTCCCATACCTTCCTCTGTCCCTTTTTCTCACCCGTCTTCCTCCGTCCTCGTCTCTTCTTTCCTCTGTCCTTCCCTATCCTTTCTCTTCAATTTTCACTCCTTCAATCCCCTTCTCTTCTTCGTTCTCATTTCTATTCACTCCCTAAGACTAATAACAGTTCCCTCGGCTAAACAAAGTCATGGAGATTGGGTATATAAAACTGTAAGTGTGTAAGCCACTGACTAAAAGTTTTTTTATCTGAACATTATCTTCTAGTAACAGCAAAAAAAAAGAAAAAAAAAACAACGACTGTGTGGACCACGGAGAAAAGGTTAAGGTTCACGCCTAGGGATGCTGACATAGGGAGACGTGGAAAAAAACAAAAAGGGCTTAGGTTTTGTACCTATCGCCCACAGGAGTGTCATCTTGAATATCATTTTTTTTCTGACTCCCAATGTTTCCATATATATATATATATATATATATTGTGTACTACAACTGCCAATTTTTCCACTAGTTTCTGATGATGAATTATGAGTTTTGAGGGCTTATTTTAACGAATGTTACTTTTAGATATTATATCAGGTTAGATTTCTGTAAATTGTAATTTTGGCAGGTTATAATACTCACACTTCATGTAAATTCCTAAGTTATAGGCCTACTGATGTCACTAATATTTGTTAAAAACCCATTTATTTACTACATACTTTGTGATGCATAGTATAGATTAGATTTCATTTTAGACTATAATGATATTTAAAATTTATTCTTGCTACCTGCAGAGAATTTCATTTAATTTGAAGAAAGACCCCTCATACTCTAATCGTTAAGGCCACGTTTAAGACTTTCTGTTCGAAAAGCTGTCTTGAGCATACAAAACAATAATCGCGATATAGCAGGAATAAAATGTACGATTGATCCCCTGATGAAGGGTGCCATTGAATTATAAAGTTCGTTTTGAAATTTATTGTTATACATTTTTTCTGTATCAATTTTCCCAGAGATATAAGCAGAGAAAAGCGCTAGAGAACTCCACAATTTCAATGATATATCTTGACATTATATTTGAATGCATCAAGTGTGATTTAACGAATCAAGTATTTTTTTCATGAATGATTTCCCAATGACACTTTCAGCACATAAATTTTTCTCCCAGCAAATGCTGTTTTACGTATTGCAGGATTTCACATTTACGCTGATTTACGAATAATATGAAGTCACATTGCAACACCTCCGTTATATCGCATTGCACTGTGAACGGGTGTCATTAATTCTCATTTACAGTCTAACAAAATAGATTATCTCTCATTTAAACATTAACAAAATAATTATCTCATTTACACCTTAACAAAATAATTATCTCATTTACACCTTAACATAATAATTATCTCTCATTTACACCTTAACAAAATAATTATCTCTCATTTATTCTACAACAAATTACATTATCTCTCATTTACACTTAAACAAAATACATTACCTCTCATTTATCCTACAACAAAATACATTATCTCTAATTTACACTTCAATAAATTACAATATCTCTCATTTACTCTTCAGTATATTAAACTTTTTCGCATTCACTCACATCAGTTTCCTTTCCTCCACAGGTATGCAATGTCCGACCTCGTAATTAACCTGGTCAACACCTAGACTTTCCCGAAGAAGGTAACTTGCCTATAATTTCGATCCCTTTATCAGTTTTGAGAGAGAGAGAGAGAGAGAGAGAGAGAGAGAGAGAGAGAGAGAGAGAGAGAGAGAGAGAGAGAGAGAGAGAGAGAGAGAGAGAGAGAGAGAGAGAGAGAGAGAGAGGCTCGAAAAATACAGGCTCTAAATTTATATTGTAGGCTATATGAGTGTAATTCACCGGGTCGGTCAGGATCACGTGATGGTTTTTTGTAATCATCAGCAATTTACACTCCCGGAAGAGAGCTGAGAGCTCATGTAGTCCGATCTAAGGGCAAAGTCTTGACCTTCACACACGCACACACCCATCATCTTGCTCAAGGAGGACAGTGACCGCCCGCTTCGTCAGTACAACTTTTCGCATCTCTCTCTTTCTCTCTCTCTCTCTCTCTCTCTCTCTCTCTCTCTCTCTCTCTCTCTCTCTCTCTCTATATATATATATATATATATATATATATATATACGTGTGTGTGTGTGTGTGTGTTTAAGAACCAATCTGACAAATGGTGCCAGGCACAACAAACCTCGCCTAGGAGCAGTTATTTTATTCCCGAGCTAGGCGCGAACCCCCGTCTTACCAAATGCTAGGCGAGAGCGTTACCACTGAGCCAGCGAGCGGTGTGTGTGTGTGTGTGTGTGTGTGTGTGTGTGTGTGTGTGTGTGTGTGTGTGTGTGTGTGTGTGTGTGTGTGTGTGTGTGTGTGTGTGTGTGTGTGTGTGTGCAATTCATATTATTACCGGGGTGATGGATAAAAGGCCCGAGATGAGCTGTGATACAGGGAGAGTTGTGTGATCCCCCCCCTCTCTCTCTCTTTCTCTCTCTCTCTCTGTCTCCTCTTAGCAAAACGCTCTCTTTCTCCCCTGGCATCACCCTCTCATTTTGGGTACTTTAGATCTCTCAGCCTTGCATCTCTTCCGTCTCTCTCTCTCTCTCTCTCTCTCTCTCTCTCTCTCTCTCTCTCTCTCTCCTCTTAGCAAAACGCTCTCTTTCTCCCCTCGCATCACCCTCTCATTTTGGGTACTTTAGATCTCTCAGCCTTGCATCTCTTCCGTCTCTCTCTCTCTCTCTCTCTCTCTCTCTCCCCTGCCACATCACTGCTCTTTTCACATAGCAAAACGCTCTCTTTCTCCCCTAGCATCACTTTCTCACTCCGGGTACTTTAGCTATCTCTACCTTGCACCTCGTCCGTCTTCCTTGATTACCCTCTCTCTCTCTCTCTCTCACTTTCAATTAATGTGCGATATGTAATACGAAGTCAACCAAAAGCTCTCTAGAATACGGCACAGAGACGCCAAAAGACATAAGTTATGTAAATATAAGTGAATTAACAATTAATCTTGTTGAAGAACATATGGGTCTGACAGCTTAGGTCGATCGTGTCCATGCTCTTGTTCAGTAACTTCTATATGCCTGGGATCCCAAGCCTTCTCAATAGCTTCTTAACTCTTTGTGTCCATGCAAGATGTAGGGGGGATTACTTTCGGCTTTCTGTTTTTGCTTCATATCACTCAGAAGTTGTATTCGGTTCTGTGAGACCGACACGTATCTGAGGATGTACACGTGAGTCTCTCTCGTCTGCAAGTTGTTTCAATGCTGTGTGGGATCCACTCATCCCACCATGAAGGACCTCTATTTCTCAAGTTGTGACAGGTGTTAGGCTCACTGTGTATTTTTTTCTTGTATGGTTACTGCAAAAATATCTTTGTATTTTTTGTCAATGTTTTTTCCAAATTTGTTTTATGAAAATATAGAGTTAAGTGAATCAAAACATATTTGCATAATTTTGTAGCTGATAAATCCTTATGAGCCGTAAGATATTCAGGAATTCATTACATGAAACATGTGTGCAAATACAGGATTTTCATATGTCCCGGTCTGACAGACCCCGGTGTTCCTGAGGTGTACACAACCCAATAGGTGTTCCTGAACAAAGTTAATGTGTGAAATGGAAATAAACCTCTACGGAAGGGATGCTAAGAAGTTAGCCAAAATCCTTCTAGAATACGGGACAGAATCAGTTATAAACAGGACGAGTTGATCTGTTAAAGTGTGTGTGTGTGTGTGTGTGTGTGTGTGTGTGTGTGTGTGTGTGTGTGTGTGTGTGTGTGTGTGTGTGTGTGTGTGTGTGTGTGTTTTGTCCAGGATTTAATTAAAGGTGCATTTCCGGACACGAGGCATCATTGTCCACTCTCTGACCTACTTTAAAATGGCCAGGCTGCTGTGTGACGATGGCAATGGGGACTGGGGGGACGAGAATGGGAATGGGAGAGAGAAAGGGGTGGGAATGGGAACGGTCATGAAGTAGACATGGGAATAAGAATGAATGGGAATGAAAGTGGGGAACTGGAGTGGGAACTGGAATGAGAATGAAGGGATGGGAATAGGAGGGGATGAGGTGAGAATGGGAAGAAGAATAAATGGAATGGAAGTGAGGGTAGAGTGGTATGTGAATCAGAATGACTGTGAATAAGAATGAATGAGAATGGGAGAGGGAATGGGGTGGGAACAGAATTAAGAAATGGGAGTGGAGGTGGTACTTGGAATGAGAATGGGGAAAGAAAAGAGCGGGAATGAATATAAGAATATATGGGGACTGGAATGGTAGTGGGAATAGAGATAAGAATGAATGGTATGAGAACGAAAGTCAGAATGAAAAGAAATGGTATTAGTAATGAAAGTATAAATGAAAATAAGAATGAATGGGAATAAGAATGACGATGAAAATAAAAATAATGAATGGGAATTGAGTTGGACTAGGAATAAAAACAAATAGGATGGGATGGGATGGAATAGGAAGGGCAATCCTGTATATATGAAAGAGACAAGCTTGAGATAATTTATGATGATGGATGGGAAGGAAGTTTGTGAAGGGTGAGAGGAATGAGGAGAGAATATGAGTGGATGGGAATGAGAATGGGCATAGGAATGGGTTATATTGGGAGGGTCAGAAATGGGAAAATTTTGCATAATAGGGAATGAAATAGGGAGTGAAAGGAATGGGGGTAAGTGAGGCAGATAGATAAAGTAATTTTAATATGAGAGATTATGAGAGCAGTTAAGGAGAGGAATGGGAATGGGAATGGGAATGGGAATGGGAGTGGAGTATAAAGGGGATAGTCAGAGCTGGTTAAGACTTAAACTAGGAATTAGGAATGTCACCTTTGGATGGAGGAATGACTGGAATGGATAATGGCAGATATAAAATTAAGTTATATTTAATTCTATCCTTGCCATATTTATGCGATTTTTACAACTTTTTCAATTTCTTAAGGACTTCCAGAGAGAGAGAGAGAGAAAGAGAGAGACTGAACACTTCAATCCCCCCTGCTCGAAAATAACCCCAAGCTGAGTAAAATCGTCTGGAAACCCCAAGAACAGATTTAAAAATGGCTAAAGGGTTTCAAAGAGATAAAAAGTAAACCCTCTCGTGCTCAGCTATAATGAAAAGTAAACCCCAAAAGGCTTAATATGGGTTGAGGTGCCACTTTTACGAATTACTGAGTGAATAGTTAATGGTATAAACGAAACGCCTTCTGTGTGATACTCGGAAATTAGCTCCCACCACCACCCCGAGAGAGAGAGAGAGAGAGAGAGAGAGAGAGAGAGACTGAATACTTAATGATGCAAACTCTACACCTTCCATATGGTACTCTAAAAAAAGGGAAAAATTTAGTGGGAAGTGAAGTGTGGCACAAATTCATAAAGAGGAGGCAGTGATGAATGATGGGGTGGTCTGAAGGAAGATTGAGAAGCAAGACTGGGGAAATGAGAGATAAAAGAAAAGAGAGAGAAAATGGGAGAGAAAAGAGGAGAGGTGAATGAGAAGGAAAATCATCAATATCTTCCTCCTCTTCCTCGTTCTCCTCCTCCTCCTCTTCCTCCTCCTCCTCCTCCTCCTTTTCCTCCTCCTCCTCCTCCTCACCATCTTCTTTCTCCTCCTCCTCCTCATCATCATCATCATCATCGTCGTCATTATTCAAAGTTATTTTCCTACCTATTGATAGGGTGAGATAAAAGGAAAAATAAGAGAGAGAAAAATAGAGAGGACTGAGAGATGGCGAATGGAGGAGCAGAATAACAGAAGGATAAGAAGTGAGGAAATTACAAAGGGAGTAAGAGAAGGCAATAAGAAAGGCGAATGAAAATAGATTAAGGGTGAAAACACTAGGGGAAATAAGACAGAGGAATAGAAAGGAATAAATGAGACAAAGGAGAAGGAAGAGGAGAAAAGTGGACATGAGAAAAGGGAGGAAGCGGAAGAGGAAGAAGAGAGAGAGGGGTAGGAGGAAGAGGGACATGAGAGAGAGGAAGGTCGTGAGGGAAAGGGACGACAGAGTGGGAGGAGGGAAGAGTAAAAAGGGAGAGGCAAGGGATGGAGAAAATGGGAAGAAGGGAAAGGATGGGGGTGAGGGAAGAGAGAGAGAGGCTTGGGAACAGGAGCAAAGGAGAGGGAGAGAGAGGGTATGAGTGACGAAGGAGAATGGGAGGCAATGGGGGAGGGAAAAGGAGAGAGAGTGAATGGGGAAGAAGTACACAGGGGAAGGGATGGGGAGGGGAGAAGAGAAGAATAGGACAGGAGGGAAGAGGAAAGGGGAGGAGAGACAAAGAAAGGAAGAGGGGGAGGAGGAAAAAGGGGTAAAGCATGAGGGAGAAAGGGAAGGGGGAGAGGGCGAAGAGAGTAAAGGGGAGAGAGGAATAGGGGAGAGGGGGAGGGAGAGAGTGAGAAGAGAGTGAAGGGGGAGAGAGGAACAGAGGACAGAAAAAGGATTTGGAGAAGGAGAAAAGAGGGGAATAGGGAGGAAAAGGATCAGTGAGGTGAGAGAAGAGGGGATGAGGGGAGAAGAAGAAGGAAAAGAGAGAGGTGGGGGAGAGAGGAGAGGAGGGGGATGTTAGTGGAATGGAGGGTGTCGGATATTATAGGTCAAAGGTGAACTAGTGTGAGGTAAAAAGAGACATCAGGGTAGAAGCCATACAGGAGGTGTGGGGTGGGGAGTGGAGGGGGAAGGGGTATGTGGGCGGACGAAAATGTGGGCGTAATGTGTCTGGAAGTGGGCATGGGTGTTGGCGTGATAATGGTGCGTCTATAATTGCGTCTGGGTGTAGGTGTTTATGGTGTGGACTTGGGATGGCTTGATGGTAATGTACTCGTATGGTGAGGTGTGTATGAGTGTAGTTGTTCTAGCCTATAACGTGGCGTATATTAAAACTTTGTGCTGGTTGTATGTCCCTTCAAATGCCTGCTTATCTTCGCATCCTGTCGATTCTGCCAATGGCATATACAAACTCTCACACAGATAAACAAGGGTCCACAAACTGCTCGGTTAAGGAAGCTCCCTACCACCTCTTCCTGAGACATTTATTTTGCTTTATTATACGTTACTCTCGACCATATTCATACTACCATACTCTGCAGAAGTAAGATACAAAATTATATGAACCTCCCGGATCGAAGAATAAATCGCTGAGGAAAAAATGCTGGGGAACCTCACTGACCTGCGAAAAAACGGGGCCAGAGTCAGTACGAACCTGCACTTTTCTATGAATTACACTCCTTATAGACACTCTTTCTCCATTCGTACTTTGCCAGTAGAGGAAGCGTTTAGTTTAGCTATCGCTCTTTCTACGAGGAGAAAAACCGTCACTGCAGTAGATCTAATAGAGAGAGAGAGAGAGAGAGAGAGAGAGAGAGAGAGAGAGAGAGAGAGAGAGAGAGAGTGAGTATATAGGTGTATCTGAGTATTTGCAGGTGAGATATTGGCCTACCTGTGCATATGGTACCTGGGAATATATGCCAGCGTTGATATATAAAGTGAAAGTGTACACAGAAATCAGTATATCTTGGTTTTAGAGAGACTGCGTGTATAGAGAGGAGTGTGTGGAAACTTGGGTATTAGTGTGTGTGTGTGTGTGTGTGTGTGTGTGTGTGTGTGTGTGTGTGTGTGTGTGTGTGTGTGTGTGTTAAAGAGTGAGGGGAGGGATGGCAGAGATGGGGAGAGAAAAATACTGTAGGGTGGTGAACAGACACAGGAATGAGAGAGAGAGAGAGAGAGAGAGAGAGAGAGAGAGAGAGAGAGAGAGAGAGAGAGAGAGAGAGAGAGAGAGAGAGAGACAGAGAGAGAGAGACAGAGAGAGAGAGACAGAGAGAAACTCATATTAAAAGGGAAAGGGGATGAAACAAAAGAAAGGGAATGATGAGAAGGGAGGGAGGGAGTCATAGAGGGTGGAAGGAGGGAGAAAGGTAGTGGGGAAGGGAAATGAGAGAAAGAAAGAGAAGGGAGGGAGGGAGAGAAAGGAGCGAGGGAGGGAGAGAAAGGAGAGAGGAAGGGAGGGAAAAAACTGGATGTAAAAAAAAAAACGAAGGAAATGAGGGAGAGAAAAGAAATGATGAAGAGAGAGAAAGGTAAAAAAGAAAGAGGACGAGAAAGAGGCAGGAAGGGGGACAAAAGAAAAGATGAAGGGAGAGAAAAGGAACAAGGGAGAGAGTGAAGGAGGGAGGGGGGGGGGAAGGAGGGAGGGAGGCAAAGAGCAGGGAGGAAGATCGAAGGTAATGTTTCCCAGGAGAGACCAACACCTTCAAGATGAACAATGATTACGTCGCTTTTACCTTAATTGACTCTGTTCACCCCGGGGTTCCTGCCCTGGGTTCTGCTGGGTTCTGTTCAGTGCATTTTGGGGTTCCATTGAGAGTGAGTGTGGGTTCATTTGGATTAGGTAGGGGGTTGGGTACTCATGGATTACGTTTGGGTTGAACTCTGTTGGGTTCTGCTGGGTTCTACTGAGGGTGACCAGGTTCATTTGGATTCCGTTGGGTCTGGATACCTTTGGGTTCAATCAGGTTTCGATTCTGTTGGGTTCAGTTATGGGTGTGTTTTGTTGGACTCTGTATATTAGGTTTGGGAACTGCTTAATTACGCTTGGAATGGATTTTGTCTTGTTATACTGGGACTGGGTATTATTAGGTTCTGGTGAGTATGGAGTTGGTTTCTGTTGGGTTCTCCTTGGGTGGGTTCAGTAAGGGTGGGTTAGGGTTCTGTTAGGGTTTTGTTTTATTGGGGTGTGGGTTCTGATGGGGAGAGGGTTCTACGCTGGGGATTGTGAGGGTGGAGTAGAGCGTAGAAGTGTAGTAGGGAAAACAGAAGTGTAGAAGAATGAAGTGTTGTTTGTGTGGTGAAGAGTTTTTTTTTTTTAATAGTGAAGAGACATTCGTAAAGTGTGTTGTGAAATGTGACAGTGTAATGGGGAATTTGGTAGCATGGTGGAGGGGTATGTGGTTTAGTGTGGTAGTGTGACAGAAAGTGTAGCGCTGTGGTGGAGTGTTGTAGTGTGGTAGTGAGGTGGAAGGTGTGGTGGGGTGTGCGGTACTGTGGTGGAGTGTTGCAGAGTGGTGGAGTGTTTGCTGGTGTGGTGTAGAGTGTGTGTAAAGTGTGGTAGTGAGGCAGACGGAGTAGTGGGGAGTGGAAAAAGATCGTGAGGTGGAATGTGGTAGACACTGTGGGAGGGAGGGTGGTGCTGTGGTGGATGGGACAGTGTGGTGGTGTGGTGAGTAGGAGAGTGTAGCTGAAAGAGTGTTGTATTGTAGCGAAGAAAGGTAGTGTGGTGAGATATGGTAGACAATGTGGTGGTGTGGTGAGGTGTGGTAGACAGTGTGGTGGTGTGGTAGGTAGAAAGTGTGGTGGAGAGAGTGTGGCTGTGGTGAGGGCCCTCCACCACTACCAGAAGGACCCACAAGAGCCTAATCACTTCACTCCTCATCGATGGACTTGGGACGAGGGGGGAAGGGCGATGGGGGAAGAGGGTGATTAGAAGGTGGAGAAGGTGGAGATGGGGTGAGGAGGCTGGGGTAGAATAGGTGTGTGTGTGTGTGTGTGTGTGTGTGTGTGTGTGTGTGTGTGTGTGTGTTATAGGCGAGTGATTGTGATAAAACATGAATGTTGGTCAGAGTGAAGATTAGGAGGTGAAGACACGAGAAACAGGTGGATAAAGATTGGATGAAGGCGAATTTAATCCTCAGAGCACTAGAAACCACTCTTAAGGTAAATAAAATCGTCCAGTGGTAGGTGGAATACAGGAGTCAAAATCTCTGGTGTGGTGAAAGGGTTAATTGGTGGAGAAATGGGCGGATGAGAGGTGGATGAAGGTGCAAAAAATAGATGAGGGTGAAAGTGGGATGGTGTCATGAGGATAGGGAGCGACAGGATAGGATGAAGTGGGATGGGATGGGATGGGATAGGAAGGGATGGAATGGGATGGGATGAGATAGGTTGGGAGGTAGGAGGCAGGCATGGATGGAATTACTGTAATTTGTAACTGTAACTGATTGTAGCCAGATACATTATTCATTTCATTTGTATGTAAGTGTAAATGAAATCTGAAAATACATTTGTAATTATAATCAGTGACATTGAAAACACAGCTAATGTATTCACGCCATTAATTACTTTTAGTCCCTGGTTGTACACAAGCTGGGGTTCAGAATAATGGATAATACGGGATAATACGGACTTCCTGGCTTTGGTCGGTTTAGAATTAGTCAACCAGTCATGATAAAGCGACTGAAATACCTAGGCTATCCTTGGGTAGAAAAACATAGCATTTAAAAAAAAAAAACGACTGCAATACCTAGGTCATCCTTGGGTAGAGAAACATAGCATATACAGTATATGAAAAAGCGACAGAAATATGTAGGTTATCACTGGGTAGAAAAACATGGCATATATATGAAAAAGCAATTGAAATACCTAGGCCATCCTTGGGTAGAGAAGCACAGCGTATATTTGGAGTGACAGAAACACCTTATTATCCATGGTCAGGGAAACACAACAGTGAAATTGCGAATATCAAATTTAATTTACAGAGTAGTTGTATCTGTAACTAAAGAGCTCGGAAATGGAAACTAATGGAGGGTTTAACAGATAAACGCAAATGGATATAATATTAACCTTCTCATGTTCCGGATAGCTCAAGCACTCGGTTCTGGCTAACGTTCGGCGATTATAATCAGCTTAGAATGAGCCACAGAAGCCTGAGTCAAGAAGAGATGATGAAAAGGAGGTGAGGTGATACAGGAGGAGAGGAGGTGTGCAGTGGAGGAGGGATGGTGAGGATAAAAGTAAAATACAATAACTTTTAAGATTACCGATCCGAGAATTGTACCTTACTTTAACAATGAACATATTTTCCTGTCACTCTCAACAGCCCTTAGTGTGTGTGTGTGTGTGTGTGTGTGTGTGTGTGTGTGTGTGTGTGTGTGTGTGTGTGTGTGTGTGTGTGTGTGTGTGTGTGTGTGTGTGTGTGTTTCTCTACCTTACCCTCACTTAAGTCCCAATGTCTAAAAATGCAATCGCCAAGTAGGAACCAGGCCAACGCGAAGAAAAAAAATAAAAGGTCCTCGGGCTGAATACATTAAATTATACACTTCAAACGGAGCTATATGAATCCGTATATATTTTTTCTTCGTCCGTCCTATAAAAAATTAATATAAACCATCTCCACAGGTCTTTGAAATCGAGGCCTGAAAACGGAGGAATTAAGTTTTCCTCACGAGTAGGGGGGTCGCTTTTATCAAATTTTATTATAGGATGGAAGAGGAGCCTTAAAAGGGGAAGGTATCGGGTGAGGGGGGCTGTGTGTGTGTGTGTGTGTGTGTGTGTGTGTGATAGAGAGAGAGAGAGAGAGAGAGAGAGAGAGAGAGAGAGAGAGAGAGAGATTTCTAAACATCAGTCTTTACCATAACCATTATCATCAACAGGATTATCATTTACACCTCCATCATTATTCTCACCAAACTCACTATCACCACACCATCATCATTCTCACCACCATCACCGTCCTTATACCATCACAATCATTAAAAATCTATGGCATCACCCTCACCATCACCACCTCCACAAACACCGTTCCCCAGCCACTGCAATACCTACTTCATAACACTACCACTCACACCACCACCACCATCACTACTTTTCATATCCACCACCACCACCACCATCATCATTACCATTCTTTATCACTACCACCACAATCACAATCATCACAGCTACCACAACCACACTACCACCATTCTCCATCACCACCACCACAGCAGCTCCAACCATTCACCACCACTGCCACCAACACCACCAGGAAATCCAGTTCCCTCCACCATTACCATCATCACCATCACCACCACCAATACTCCCAGTTGTTCTCAACAATGCTTCACCATCACCACCGCCATCACCATCACCAGTACACCTAGTTCACTCCAAAAATACCTTTCCACCACCACAACCGGTACACCCAGTTTACTCCACCAATACCTTTCCACCATCACCACCACCACCACCGTTACCAGTACACCCAGTTCCCTCCACCAATACCTCTCCACTATAACCGACCCGTCAATACAAGGCAATTGATGCTGGGAGGGGAGGGGTGGAGGGTGGAACTGGAACTGGTGGATTGGGCCAAGCATCGCAGCCTGAGTGTGATGAATATTGCAGTCAGTGGAGTGGTGGATGAGGAAGGGTGGATGACGAAGAGTGGATGAGGAAGGATGGATGAGGGAGGAAGGAGAGTCGGTGGAGAATGGATGAGAGGGAAAATAGACAGGGAGATGATGACTGAGAAGGGTAGGTGTGTAGAGAAGTGATGAATAAGGAAGGAAGAAAAAGAGAAAGAGAAGCAAAACAAAGGAAGAGACAAGTAAAAACAGAGAAATGGAAAAACAACGAACGATAGTGAGAAACACAAAGAAAGGAGAAACACAAAGAAAGAAAGAAAGAAAGGGACCAAGAAAGACAGGAGTGAACGAAGAGAAGGAGAGTGGGAGAAGAAAGAACAGAAAGTGAAAATAAAGAAGGCAGTAATGTATAGGAGGTGACAGCAGGAAGGAAACAGGAAAACGGAAATATTGGGACAGGAAGAAGGAGGGAAACAGACAGCGGGATAAGGAAAACAAAAGATAAAGACTGACAGAGAGATAAATGTAGGGCGAGACAAATGAACTGAGAGAAATAACAGAAAGTTAGGTTGACAGACAGAGATAGACAGATGGACAGATAGAAATATGGAGGGATGGTGATAGACTGGTAGATATACAGATGAGAGAGAGAGAGAGAGAGAGAGAGAGAGAGAGAGAGAGAGAGAGAGAGAGAGAGAGAGAGAGAGAGAGAGAGAGAGAGAGAGAGAGATGACAAGTGAACAAAATGAGGGGAGAATATCGAACCCAGATGAATGGCTGTTCATCAAGAAAACAATAACAAAATCACACTGGAGGTCCCCCCATAGGATGAATCACACCAGCAGTGAGTCGATACATATCCAGCGCTGCTCAGAATATGACCTTGACCTTGACCTACTCTCACCAATTTCGAAATCGTCCGAGTTTTTCATCCCTACTACACACCTGCAAATTTTTGTGATGAGATCTCGAGCGGTTGCGAAGTTGTCGTTCTAACAGACACACAGGCAGACACACACACAGCCAGGCACTCAGACAACAATACCAGCTTCGCTATCGCGGCTGGTAAAATACACACACACACACACACACACACACACACACACACACACACACACACACACACACACACACGCACACACATTGGAACGAACATACGAAATAAGTGAATATAAAAAAAAAAATCGAATGCCATATGTATGAAATAATATCCAGCCAAAATACATGTAACCAGAAAACAAATTGCATCAGGACATTAAAAGAGTTATTATGGCAAGCAACATACCCTCCTCCTCCTCCTCCTCCTCCTCCTCATCATCATCATCATCATCATAATCATCACCATCCCGTGTATTTCCCTTCTAATGATGGCGTGAGATAGGGTTAAGAAATAAGCAAAGACGAAGCACAGAAACAGGAGAATAATCACCAGCATGTCCACTGAAATGGGCCAGACAGTCACTCACATATCAACCAAGCACTCGGAATCCTGACTCTACTTGGTAAAACATACAGAGGAGACAAATAAAAATAAACAAAAGAAACTAAAAAAAAAAAGAAAGCCAATAAGACATCAAAGCAGACAAGAAAATATAACAAAAGACATTAAAAATTCAAGACAGACAAGCAAAATATAACAAAGGTCAATAAGGCAATAAAACAGACAAGGAAAACCTACCCATCCCTGGACAAGCCGTAGGAGAGACGGCCAATAATTCCGCGACAGGTGTGCAGTAACCTGACACAGGAGAGATGGGATACAGGGTGGCCTGTGGACGGAAGGACGCTGTGTGTGTGTGTGTGTGTGTGTGTGTGTGTGTGAGAGAGAGAGAGAGAGAGAGAGAGAGAGAGAGAGAGAGAGAGAGAGAGAGAGAGAGAGCCGCTAATGAGGAAGGGAAGGGAAGGGGAAACAGATAAATAGAAGGGAAGATGGTGCCGGATAAATAGGTACAGAGAGAGAGAGAGAGAGAGAGAGCGCCAGTGGACGATCTGGGGAAAAGAGAGGATGGGAGAAATAGCATAACCCGTCACCAAGGCGACCGTGCGCGTGTCCAGGAGAGAGAGAGAGAGAGAGAGAGAGAGAGAGAGAGAGAGAGAGAGAGAGAGATCCTGCCATGATTATTATACTTATGAGGAGTATGGGAAGATAAAGTTTTCTCCTCCACGACCTCTCCTATCCGCCTTTCCCTCTGCTCGTTCCCTCCCTCATCCATCTCACTCTCTCTCTCTCTCTCTCTCTCTCTCTCAAGTTGCCGTCCCCATACATCTATCACGCTGTAAGTTATCTCTCAATTATTTTCTGTCGTTTTAATTTCTCTCATGTATGGTCTTTCACTATCCACCGCTCTTCACATTCTCTCTCTCTCTCTCTCTCTCTCTCTCTCTCTCTCTCTCCTTCTGTCTCTCTTTGCCCAATAGAAAAATACGAACCAAAATTACAATAACCATTTTGTTGGAAAATTTAATAGGAAAGACTGAAATTAGATAAAAAAATGAACCGCATTTATTACATTCAAAAATTTCTGCTGATCCAAATTTTTGCGTCAATAAGAGAGAATTTTGATTTTAAGCTTTTGGAATATACTACTGTTTTAATTTAAACTTAATGATAAAATACTGTTATCATTCCATTCTGCCATTTTAATAGTGGTATTATTTAAATCCGTCACTGTATTATTACCACCACCATGATGTAGAGATAGATAGGCAGATAGATAAAAGAGAGAGAGAGAGAGAGAGAGAGAGAGAGAGAGAGAGAGAGAGAGAGAGAGAGAGAGAGAGAGAGAGAGAGAGAGAGAGAGCTGTGTCCAGAGGGTATCGACCGGGCAGCCACAAGGAGCTACAGGGATCAGAGAGAGAGAGAGAGAGAGAGAGAGAGAGAGAGAGAGTAGTAAATGGGGAACAGAGAAAGACTGGAAGAAAAAGAGAGAAAATGAAAAGGATGGAGAGAAGAGAATGATAAAAGAAGGGAATGAAAAGAAAGACGATTAGGAGAAGGAGAGAGGGGTAGCAGGTAAGAAAAAGAGAAACAGAAAAAGGAAAAAAGGAAGAGAGGAAAACCAGCTGGAGGAAAGAGGAAATGAGAGGGAAAGGAAGAAGAGAGTAAGAAGAAAGAGGAAGAGGGAGAAAGGGCAAGTACGAAAAAGGAAAGGATAAATATTAAAGAGGAAAGGGAGAAAAACAGGGAAGAGGCAGGAAATGAGAGCAAGCAAAGAGTATGTAAGAGGAAGATCAAGAGGAAAAGATAAAAAAGACCGTGATCAAAGAGAGTTCCTGAGAGACGGATATGAGGAAGAGAGGAGTGAGAGAGGGAAGTGGGAGGAAGATGAAGAGAAGAGGAAGTACAGAGTAGGTAAGAGGAAGGTAGAATGCGAGGAAACTGATAGATGAGAGAGAGAGAGAGAGAGAGAGAGAGAGAGAGAGAGAGAGAGAGAGAGAGAGAGGAGACTACGAAAAGAAAATGACTGAAATGGATAAACGGGGAATGAAAAGAGGAGAGAGAGAGAGAGAGAGAGAGAGAGAGAGAGAGAGAGAGAGAATGGGATGAGAAGGACTAGAAGAGGAAGCAAAGAGGAAGTAAAAGGAATATTAAGAGGAGATAAGAGAGGAAGAGGAAATAAGAGGTTGAGGAAAGAGGAAATGAGAGTTTGGTGCATCATTGGTGAGCTTATCTACCTATCTTTATGCTCTCTCTCTCTCTCTCTCTCTCTCTCTCTCTCTCTCTCTCTCTCTCTCTCTCATTTATACAAACAACGCGGAGGCCAAATTTGAAAAAAAAAAAACTATCTCCTTCCTTCCTTTCTCTCTCTCTCTCTCTCTCTCTCTCTCTCTCACGCAGGAGGAGGGTGAAGGTAAACTCACAGGAAACAAAGCTAACTCCTACCTCCTTTCTCTCTCTTTATCTCTTCCCCTCTCTTTCCGGCCCATCCTTTCTGCCTCCCCTCTCCCTCCTTCCCTCAACCCCAAACTCTCTCTCTCTCTCTCTCTCTCTCTACCTACCTACCTACCTACTTACCCACCTACCTACCTACATATCTGTCCTCATCTATCTGTCTCTCTATCTATCTATCTATCTACCTATCTGTCTTTCTGTCTTCTCTCTGTCATCCCCTCTCTTTTCAGCCCACCCTTCTCTCCCCCCCTCGCTCCCTCTCCTATCCCCCACATCTCTCGCTCTCTCTCTCTCTCTCCTCAGGCCAGGAGAGGAAATATCTCCTTTCCTCCACAAATTCCCAGGGTCCCCTCCCCCCCCTCCCTTTGTTCCGCCAAGATATGAGAGAGAGAGAGAGAGAGAGAGAGAGAGAGAGAGAGAGAGAGGAGAGGAGAGGAGAGGAGAGGAGAGGAGAGGAGAGAAGAGACGACGAAGAGAGGAAAACGAAAAGAGCAAGTGTCGGAAACAGCAGAAAGAGGGAGAAGAGGAAATGGGAATAATGAAGAGAAGAAGAGGAGACCGAAGTATGAAAGGAATGAAGGTGGAAAGGGGAAGATGACAAGAAGAAATGAGAAAAAAAAGGGAAACGGAAAAGCCCAAAAAGAAAAAAAAAATAAGTAAGAAGGACAGACAGGAGAAAATGAAGATGATGAAGAAAGAGAAAAGGAGTAATAGAATAAATAAATAAATAATCGAGAAAGTTTGAGAATATCGGAGAAGAAAAAAGAAGGAAGGAGGGACAGCGAAAATATAGTCAATATTACTCATTAACTGGTGATAGGAGGGAAGGCGGTGAGAGGATGGGGTAAGGGGGATGGGAGTGTGGATGAGAGTGAAGGGAAGAGGGAGGTGGGGGGGGGAGGATGTAGGGGGGAAGGATGGTGAGGAGAAGGGAGAGATGGAATTGAGGGGAAAATGGGGAACAAGGATGGTGAAAGGGGAAAATGGGAGAAGGAAATGAAAGGAAGAAGGGAGGAGGATGGTGAGATGGAGGTGAGGAGGGAAGTGAGAGAAGGAGTGGAAGGGATTGATGGGAAGTAGAGAGGGAGATGAGGAAGTGAGGAGTGGGAAAGGAGAGGGAAAGGGACGAGGGGGGGGGGATTGAGGTGAAGAGGAAAAAGGAGTGTAGGGAAGTGGGAGGGTGGTGAGGGGGATGGGGGAGAGGGAAGCGGTACTAGGGGAGAAGAGAATGAGGATGAGAGTGAAGAGGAATGGCAGGGATAAGTGAGGGATGAAGGTAAGGGGGGAAGGTGGTAATATGATGAAAAAGGGGAAGAGGAGATGAGGAAGGAAAGAGAGAGGGTGAAGGAAAGGAAGAGAAGGGAATGAAGGGAATGGGGAGGATGATAAGAGTAGGGGGGAATGGGGAAATGCGTAGAGGAAAGGGGGAATGATGGTGATGGGGAGAGTGAGGTGGAGAGAGAAGGGAGTTGATGAGAGGAAGAAGAAGAAGAAGAAGAAGAAGAAGAAGAGAGAGAGAGAGAGAGAGAGAGAGAGAGAGAGAGAGAGAGAGAGAGAGAGAGAGAGAGAGCAAATGTGGCGGGATGCTCTGCTTTGAATATATTATTGTGGCATCACCTGAAATACGCAAAAAAAAAAAAAAATCCATATTATTAGCGAAAACTTCAATCGAAACAATTCAAAACATTTATTGCTAAGATGGGCTTTTAGAGCTGAATAAAATCGTCTGAAGTTATCCTGAATACGATGTCGCAGTAGCAGTAGCAGCAGTAGTAGTAGTAATAGTAGTAGTAGTAGTAGTAGTGGTAGTAGTAGTAGTAGTAGATGCTGTTGTTGTTGTTTGCTGTAATCCCTGCAGACTGAGGTTGTCTTTCTTTAGTCCATTGTCATCATCATCATCAGTATCATCATCATCATCCACTACCACCACTATCATCATCACCACCACCCCCTACCATCACCATCATCACCACCATCCCCCACCATCATCATCACCACCACTCCATACCATCACCAATATCGCCACCACCCCCTACCATCACCATCACCACCACCATCCCCTACCATCACCATCATCACCACCCTCTACCATCACCATCATCACACACTACCATCACCATCATCATCACACACCATCATCATCATCATCAATCACCATTCCTTAACAACAACAACAACAAAAATGTCAACACATCTAATTTGGCCACTCAATCGCTTCAACCAGTGACCGAAACTCAATATCACACAAACATGGCAATATGCAAATTAGTGAAAATGACTGCAATACGGGAGCCACTGGACACACACACACACACACACACACACACACACACACACACACACACACACACACACACACACACACACACACACGCAAAAACTGACAGGCTGATTTACTGACAAGCGATGGATTGATTTGCTGACTGTGTCTGTTGAAGGGCGTGAGTTATGAGAGTACTTTGATGAAATGATTGATTCAGAGAGAGAGAGAGAGAGAGAGAGAGAGAGAGAGAGAGAGAGAGAGAGAGAGAGAGAGAGAGAGAGAGAGACCTGACCAATACACACACACACACACACACACACACACCGCTCGCTGGTGCAGCGGTAACGTTCTCGCTTGCCAACTGGTGGACGGGAGTTCGCGCCTCGCTCAGGTTGAGAAAAGTTTCACTGACGAAGTGAGTGGTTACTGTCCCCCTTGAGCAAGGGGACGGATGTGTGCGTGTGTGAAGGTTACAGCCTTGCCCTTAGATCGGACTATATGAGCTCTCAGCTCCCTTCCGGGAGGGTAAAAGCTGACGATCATGACCATCAAGTGATCCTGACCGACCCGGTGAATTACACTGCAACTAACTTCTAGAGAGAGAGAGAGAGAGAGAGAGAGAGAGACCTGACCAATACACACACACACACACTACAACTAACTTCTCCCGCTCAAACACATTCTCTCTCTCTCTCTCTCTCTCTCACAGCCCAACCCTCCTACCCAAATCCACTCTAACCTCACCAAGCCTCCTTCTCCTCAACCCCCACCCCTATCACCCCACCATGCTTACGTAACACAGCCTCATATATCAAAATTATATTAAAATGTTGCCCCAATCCATCCTGTATCTACGCCTCTCTCTTGCCTTCCTCTACAAGCCTTACATGTTAAGTAATTAGGCGGAGATCAAGGGGGGAAAATCCTTCAGGGCAAGAACCTTCAAGAGTGAGATGTGTGGGGGGCTTTGGTAGGGATGAGAGAGAGAGAGAGAGAGAGAGAGAGAGAGAGAGAGAGAGAGAGAGAGAGACACACTCCAGTGTTTCTTGTGCCATTCGCGAATAGTGGAAAAATAGGTCACAGAGGCCTTGACCTTTGACCCTTGACCTAGTGTGTTAACAGGTATACTCCTAAGGTCATCGCCAAACTTCAGGTAAGGGTGGTGGGGGGTTGGAAAGAACACTGAGGTTTGGAGACATATAACTAAGAAATTATGATGCTTGTATGGCAAAAACTGAGAGAGAGAGAGAGAGAGAGAGAGAGAGAGAGAGAGAGAGAGAGAGAGAGAGAGAGAGAGAGAGAGAGAGAGAGAGAGAGAGAGAGAGAGAGAGAGAGAGAGAGAGAGAGAATTGGAGAAAATACAACAGGGGTAAAAGTTAAAAAAAAATCTCTCTCCCTTCACTGTGAGAGAAAAATAGCGAGGAGGGAGCAGGCGTGAATGGATGGGTGGGTGGAGAATAGCTGGAGGGAGAGGGAGGAGAAGGAGGGGAAGACTGAGAGGAAAAAGGTGTTGGGAGGGAGGAGAGGGAAGAAAGACTGCTGAGGAAAAAGGTGTGGGGAGGAGGGGAGGGAGGAAAGGGGAGAAGGAGGTAGGATCGATGAATAAGAAGAAAATATAAAGAAAGAAAGGAAAAAGAATGATAATAAAGGAGATGCAAGAGAATGATAAAATAAGAGAAGTGAGGGGAGGGAACAGTAAGAATGAAGATGACAGGAGGAAAGAAGAGGTGAAAGGTGTAATAAGGAAGAAGGAAGGAAGGAAGGAAGGAAGGAAGGAAGGAAGGAAGAGGTGAAAGGTGTAATAAGAAAGAAAGAAGAAAGGAAGGAAGGAAGGAAGGAAGGAAGGAAGGAAGGAAAGGAGGAAGGAAGAGAGAAAATAAAAGATTGCAGAGGAGGCGGCAAGTGACAGGAAAGAGGAAAGAGTACTGAAAGCAAGGAAGGGAGAAATGAAAAGAAAGGAAGATGAAATTTGGATGAAAGCGGAGGAGGTGAATTTAAGTGAAGAAACGTAGGAACGTGAAGAGATAGTGTGATAGCAATAAAAAAAAATGAGAGAAAGGAAGAAAAGATAAATTAAAGAGAGAAGGGGAGATAGGAGAGGGAAGAAAGAGAGAGGGACGATGAAGACGAAAGTGGTGACAGGTGTGAAGAGTAGAAAAAACTGAGAGAAAATGATAAAAGAAGACACAGAGAAGAAGACGGGAGAGACACAAAGAAAAAGTACTACCAGAAAGGAAGGGAGAAGAGACATAACGAAGGAGAGAGAGGAGAGGAGGATGAAAGAGGAGGAAGACGTGAAGAGAAGGAAGGATGTGAGGATGATAACAGATGATACAGGGAAGAGCAAGTGATAAAGAGAGGACTGGGTGTTGAGAGAGAAGAGAGAGAACGACAAGAAGAGAGGAGAGAAGGACGAAAGAGGAGAAAGACGTGAAGAAAAAGAAGGAAGAGATGATAACACACAATACAGCAAATAAGAACTGATTAAGAAAAGAAAAGGTGTTGAGAGAGAAGGTGGCAGAACACGGAAGAAAGAGCGAGGACGGAAGTGGTGAGATATGTGGAGAAGGAGGAAGGAGGAGAGACAGTGATAAATGAGGACACAGACAACGGTAAAAGACAGATGGAAGGAAAATGTGTTGGGAGGAGGAGCGGATGGAAGACAGAGAAGAATGAGAGACAGCGTCGATGAGGACAGAAGTGAAACGTAAGGAAAAAGAAGGAAAGAAGGATAGACTACGTGAGGGAATATAACAGAGGGAAAGGGATGTGACAGAAAGGAGGAAAATTGTGTTAGACAGAGAATAGGAGAGAAATGGGAAGAAAGGAAGAAGTATAAGATGTATGAGATGAATGAAAGAAAAATAGAATGAAAACAAGAGGGAGGATGAAAGACGTACTAGGCGCAAGGAAAAGAAGGAAGGAGGATGGATAGAATGAAAATGGGAATATAAATGGAAGATGAAAAGCGTGTAATGAGGTGAAAGAAGAATGAGAAAGAAGGATAATGAATGAGGAATTAGGGAAGGGAGGAAAGGTATCCGGAAAAGGGAGGGATGAAGAAAGAAGAAAGAGAGGTAGGAAAGGATGGAGAAGGGAGAGAGAGGAGTGACGATGACGGAGAGGTGAGAGGCGCGAAGGGAAGCAGGAAGGAGGAGAGATAACGATAACATGTGAAGAATGAGGGAAGGGAGGAGGAAGGGGTGCAAGGTGAGGAAGGAGGAAAAGAAGTGAGGCGGGGAGGACAATTAAAAAAAGATGCAGAGAGAGAGAGAGAGAGAGAGAGAGAGAGAGAGAGAGAGAAGGGATGATGTAACACGATAAAAGTGTTAACGGAAGGGAGCCAAAGGTATTGGAAGACGAGGGGGGGGGATGAAGAGGGAGGAGGTAAAATAAGAGAAGAGAAACAGGAGAGAGAGAGAGAGAGAGAGAGAGAGAGAGAGAGAGAGAGAGAGAGAGAGAGAGAGAGAGAGAGAGAGAGAGAGAGAGAGAATACAGGACTGCAGAAAAAAAAGTGAAAGAAGGAAATAAAAATATTGTCGAAAAGGGACAGAGGGCAGGGAGGGTAGATGATGATGATGATGATGATAGAAGAGCAAATGGGCGAAGAGAAGCAAGAAAGAAAGAATGAATAATAAAGGAAGCAGCAGGGAAAGAATGTAAAAAAAAAAATATTGGGAGGAGGAGGGGAAGGAGAAGGAAGGACGAAACAGAAGCAAGGATGATGGACGAGATAAAATAGTTGAAGAGACACAGGTAGGAAGAGATACTGAATTACAGAGATGCAGTAACAAAAAATAGGGGGAGGAGGGGAAAGATATTGGCAAGAGGTGAGGCAGGAGAAGAGGAGAATGAGGAAGGGGCGGGAAAGATGGAAGAGGCAATACAGATGAAGAGATGGAGGGAGAAAGAGGGACAGAATCATAAAAGAAGCAGCAGTGGAGGGGAAGAAAAGATATTAGGAGGAGGAGAGGTAAAAGAGAAAAGAATGAGGGAGGGGCAAGGATGATGGAAGAGGTAAAATTGGTGAACAGAATCAGGAGGAAAGATGGATAGAAATATAAAGGAAATAGCAGAGCAAGGGAGGAAAATATATGAGGAGGAGGTGAGGAAAGAGTAGAATGAGGGAGGGTCGAGAAGCAACGAGCAGGAAGAATAGGCGAAGAGAAACAGGGAGAGAGATAAAACAAAAAACAAAAAAACAAAGAACACAAGGAGTAAGAAAAGGGAGGTTAGGGGTTGACAGGAGAGTAGGAAAGGGAGAAAGAGAGGACACAGAGGAGGGAAGAAAGATAAAATGATAACAGGTAAAAACACAGGAAACATGAAGTGGGAAAAGAGAGGGAAAGGTGTCGGGAGGAAGATAGGAAAGACAAGGAGTGAAGGCAGAGGAACAAGGTGAGGAAATGCTTAATGATGAAAAGCTAAATAAACTCAGTAATAAGAGGTTAAGATAATGCAGAGTGATATTAGAAGCAAAGAGGTGTTAGGAGGAGGATAGGAAAGACAGGAAAACAGAAAAGACAGGGTAAAACAGGGAGAGCAAAAGGAGAATGAAAGGCAGGACATTCAATCAATAAAACAATACGTGAGGGTAACTTAAGAAGGAAGAAGATAAAGGTGGATATAAAAAAGCCTTAGGAGAGGGGTAGGGACGCACATGAAAAAAATGGACGAAAAGGTGAATCGATAAAATAAACTAGAGAGAAATATTCCTGACAGATAGTAGAGATAACGATAAAAACGGAGACTGCGGAAATAGCGGGCAAAGAGCGAAAAAAGGCAAAAGGCCCGAGGATTTCTGGGAAGGAAGGAGTAATGAAGCAAAAAAAAAAAAAAATGTGTAGGAGAGAACTTTGAAGTAATGAGAAGACTAAGGAGGAATGGAGGAAGATGTCGACACAGGAAGTAAAAAAATGCAAGGACTAAAGAGAGACAACTGAGGAGAAAATTACAATAAAAAAAACGGGAAGGAAATATGAGAAACAAGAACTGCTTAAAGAAATTAGTAAACGAGAAAAGGAAGGATTAAGAGAGAGAGAGAGAGAGAGAGAGAGAGAGAGAGAGAGAGAGAGAGGAACGAACGAAGAGCGTCAACCACAATTCTATAATAGTAAAAGGTACTGGCTTCTCTCCACACATATCCTTCCCTCTCCACTTTGTCCTTAATACCTCAGTTTTGTTTCCTAATCCATTTTTCTCTTCCTCTTCTAACATTCTTCCTCCTCCAATTCTTTCTTCCTCTTCCACGTCTTTCTCCGTTTTTTCTTCCACTCCACTTCCTTCCTCCTCCTCCTCCTCCATTCATTTTTCCTCCTCTACTTCTTCCTCCCTGTGAAGCGTCTCATTAAGGTCGTTGTGGAAGAGTGAAATGAAGATAATAAGATACATTAACAAAGAAAATATTAACATGTAACTTACTTTCCCCAGGATTCTGTTGTCCACCTTCAAATTTCGTAAACCTGAAAAGAAAACGGGCATCTTATCACCATTTCAAGATTTATGCAGAAAACTTACAAAAAGGCATTTATGATGATGATGATGATGATTATTATTATTATTATTATCATTATTATTATCACCATCATCATCATCATCATCATTATTATTATTATTATTATTATTATTCGTCCACTTCTACTGCCTTCAAGTGGGCTCAAGTAGTTTCCCAACCTCTTCCTCTTCATTTTGTTTCCTCTCCCTACTCCCTGCTTTATCTCCTTCCACTAACCCTTCTTCTCCTCTCCCTCCTCTTCCTTCCCCTCCACATCCTCCTCTTTCTTCCCCTCCAATTTCTCCTCCCTCTTTCCCTCCCCATCCTCTTTCTTCTCCTCCTCCATCCCTCTTCAAGATCTTTTTCTCTTCATGTTTCTATTTATTTCTCTCTCACTTCCCTCCACTGCTATCCCTCTCCATTTCCCCCACTTCCATCTCAACTTTCTAGTCTTGACACGATTTTTTCTCAACCCTCCATCCTCTTAATTTTACCTGTTCTCCCAGCTCAGTTTCTTCTTCTTCTTCCTCCTCCTCTTCTTCTTCTTCGCGTTCTCCTCTTCCTCTTCAATTTCTTTTCACCAATCTTTAACAGTTCAATCTAACCTTCTCCTCCCTTTCCTCTTCTTCTCCTGCTCCTACTCCTTCTCCTCCACCTCGTCTTCTTCTTCTTCTTCCTCTTCTTCTTCTTCTTCCTCCTCCTCCTCCTCTTTCTCTCCAGCCTCTTGACAAACAGTTCCCGGGTCAGTACACACGAATACCGAGACCCCCAGTGTGTCCTCTTGGCCCCTCACTGGAGTGGGCGTGAGGCAGCCTCGGGGGGAGTGGCGACGAGTGGGAATGGGAGGGATGAGGAATAAAAATAGGAATGGGGGATGAGGAATAAAGCTGGGAATGGGAGTATGTCACACTTAGGAATAGGAGGAAATAGGAAACAATGGGAGTGAGAATCGGAGGGAGTGAGAAATGGGAGGGAGTTAGAATGGGAGGGAGTGAGAATGGGAGGGTGTGAAAATGGGAGGGAGAAAGAACCGGAGTGGGAATGGGAGGCAGTGTGGAGGGGAGAAAATTGGAATGGGAAGGAATGGGAGTGAGGAGTTGGAATGGGAGGGTGTGTGTGTGGGCAGCAGTGGGAAAGACAGCAAATGAGACAAAATGTGTGTCTCTATATTGTCTGTCCAGAGAGAGAGAGAGAGAGAGAGAGAGAGAGAACTTGAAGTGGGAATAAGCTGCAGAGGTGGAGGGTGAATTTTTAGGTGTGTGTGTGTGTGTGTGTGTGTGAAAGCCTGGGGTGGAAGCACTTTATCTGGGCGTAAGTGGAAGACCGTGTACGAGTGGGTGGACATCTTGCTTTATTTTATCGTTTTTTTTTTTTTTTTATTCTTGCTAATGTCAGATAATTTTATTCAGCTTTTTCTTTCTCTTCTAAAACCTCTAAATTAAGAAAAGTATCTCTTGGGGAAATATAATCATGTGGAGCTGACAAAGTTGAGAGAGAGAGAGAGAGAGAGAGAGAGAGAGAGAGAGAGAGAGAGAGAGAGAGAGAGAGAGAGAGGAGTGGTGTGCGGAGTGAAGTGGAGATATGTGGAGCAAGTGGATTGATGGGGGAGTGGAGTAATGGCGCGGATGGGAGGAAAGGGGAGTGACATTGAGTGGAGTGTGAGAAAATGGTGTAGGAGGGGTAGCAGTGGAGTGTGCAGTCAGTGGGAGTGATGTGCTGATGTGTGGAGTAAGAGGAATGAGTGGGACTGGAGTGGTACTGAGGAGTGAGTGTGGAATGGGCGGAGAGATGGAGTGCGGAGTGGATGGAAGTGATGGGGAGTGTGGAATAAGTAACTGGAAATGGAGTGGCCGTGAATGGAGTAAGTGGAGACTGGGTGGTGAAGAGTGGAGGGAGTGTGGAAGGGAGTGATGCATGGGACAGGAGGAAGTGGAATGAAAATTATGCGCGGCCGTGGAAGCGGGATGAAATTGCAAAATAACTCCACTTTTTATTTATAAGGCGAGAGAGAGAGAGAGAGAGAGAGAGAGAGAGAGAGAGAGAGAGAGAGAGAGAGAGAGAGAGAGAGAGAGAGAGAGAGAGAGAGAGAGAGAGAGAGAGAGAGAGAGAGAGAGAGAGAGAGAGAGAGAGAGAGAGAGAGAGATGGACCCGTCATAAACCTGGAGAAAAATGATACAAAAAATATAGAAAAGGTAAAAAGAAAAACGATAGAAAAAGTATTGAAAGGGTTGAAATTCCGTACACAGATCAAACTAAGCCTATTCTTCTATGGTGTATCTCTCTGACCCCGGCATTTGAGAGAGAGAGAGAGAGAGAGAGAGAGAGAGAGAGAGAGAGAGAGACTTGCTTGTGGAGAGGGCAGAGTGGTGTGTGCCTGGTGTTGTCATGGCGACCTCTCTCTCTCTCTCTCTCTCTCTCTCTCGCAAAGAATTTCTCCGTTACTCTATACCCACACTTTATTAAATTCCTCTCGCCCACATTTTTTTTATTTATTTGTATCTATCTCGAGTATTTGTTTCTCCATTAAGGTTTTGGGCCAGAAATAGAACCAACAAATTTATCTAACAAATTTATCTATCTCTTTATTATCTTTGTGTCTCTTGTACCTATCAATCTATCATGTGTGTGTGTGTGTGTGTGTGTGTGTGTGTGTGTGTGTGTGTGTGTGTGTGAGATGTGCGGGAGAGGGACGCCTTCACGTAGTGGCACCGATATAACCAGGCTGCGAACTGCCCGGTTAAACAAACGTCCCTAATCTACTACCCTATCCCCCCCAGAATTGATGATGAACTGCAGGAGATCAACTTAAGCCTGCGGTTCACCTGGCTACTACTACTACTATTTGTACGCAATTAATAACTCGTTCCCTGAGGTCCAGTAGTCTTCATACATGCTACACCTTCCACAGTCACCACTTTGGCACATACCCACCGTCCGTACTGAAAAACATGCTGGGGTTTTCTGATTCTGGGCTGGTGCAATGGTAGTAGACGGGGAATTATACCGGTGCGATTTAAGAAAGATAGGTAGACTCTCTTTCTCTCTCTCTCTCTCTCTCTCTCTCTCTCTCTCTCTCTCTCTCTCTCTCTCATCACACTTGTTCTGAATCGCACTTCCGTCCTTTCAGAGAGAATTTTACTTCACTAACCATTTGCCCATCATCTACCTTTTTGTGTATATTTTACTTGTATACCTATTTATCTAACATACCTTTACTCTCTCCCTCTCTCTATCTCCCTCTCTCTCTCTCCTAACCCCAAACTCGTAAGGTACTGGAGGATGGTAAAGCAATAAAGAACTTTGTACCGAAGGAGCTTGAAAGACACAAACCCAGCCCCTAACAATAAAGACACGGGTAGTAAAATAGAGAGAGAGAGAGAGAGAGAGAGAGAGAGAGAGAGAGAGAGAGAGAGAGAGAGAGAGAGAGAGAGAGAGAGAGAGAGAGAGAGAGAGAGAGAGAATATCCGGAAAGGAGGGATGAGATAAAGGAAAGACAGGAAAACTCAGAAAAGGGAAAAGAAAACAGAAGGATGGACAAAGAAATCATGCAGGGGAAAAGGAGAGGGAGGGAGAAAGGAAAGGTGCGCTGAACGGGAATAGGTTTATATGTGATAAAAAGGATGGATAAATGAAGAGAGGAAATTACAGGGTCAATGTGAAGAACAGGGAGAAAGGAAGAAAGATAGGGCTGGAAATCTAAGAACAAGAACTTAAAGAAAAAAGATGAGAAAATCATGAAGGTGAGACGAAGAAAGCGAAAAGTATGTGAAATACACGAATACAATTAAGAATAAAAAAAAAACAGGAAAGATAGAGAGAAGGCTAACAATAACTTTGAAAGGCCCAAGGACAATAAAGGAAGAAAGAGATTAATGAAAAATGAGCGAGAAGGGTAAGTATAAAAAGATCAGAGTAAAGACAGGAGATAAAGGTGATTAAAGAAGGATGGAAGGTTTGGAAAGCGTCGTAAGTGAAGAGGAAAAAGAAAAGAGGCAAAAAAAAGTTAGGAAGGTGAGAAAAAAGTGTAGAAAAAGTTGGATTTAGAAGGATTGAGAATGCAGGCAGTAAGTAAAGTAAAGAGAGAAAGGAAGAGAGGACAAAGGACATACACATTCTCTCTCTCTTTCTCTCTCTCTCTCTCTCTCTCTCCAATAGGTCGAGACACATAATAAAAGAGGAATGAGGTTAACGACTGAAGGGCCACAAAGGGATAACTAGGTCACTGGGTTAAATTTCTGCCAATAAAGGAGACTGAAATAAAGGAGTTCTGGCTCTCTCAATAAAAGTCAGCCTTAATTGTGGACGTGAAGTTTCGTGGGTTTGATAATAGTGACCTAAATTAATAATCGAGGTTGTGGTCATTTGGAAGGTAAAAAAAAAAATGAAAAAGAAAAAAAAGACACATATTAAACAGATATTTCACACGCAAGCATCTCTCCACACACACACACACACACACACACACACACACACACACACACACACACACACACACCTCACTGACAGCAGACTTGGAGATAACATGCCAGCTTACACAACAGTCACGATGGGTATTAGTGCCCAAATGGTAATATGAAATGGCTGTAGGGGATAGGCGCTGTGTGTGTGTGTGTGTGTGTGTGTGTGTGTGTGTGTGTGTGTGTGTGTGTGTGTGTGTGTGTGTGTGTTTGGAGTGGAATATTGTACTTACGAATTTGGCTTCTTAGCGATGTTCATATGTCGATAAAAAAAAAAAAAAATACAGGAAAAAGAAAAAAAGATGTTTGTGTGCATATGGCCAAAGAAAAACTGAACCATGTGTGAAGTGAACGGGTGAAGAAACAAAGGAATAGCACCAGAGTGAAAAAGTGTTTGGAAGAAAGAATAAAGTGAGCAAGAAGGCTAATTGAGGCAACATTTTACCCTTAACAGAACGCAACGTGGGTGCAGGAGAGAGACAAAAATAAATATATAAATAAAGTAAATTTTAATAGTAGCAGCAATCATAATAATAATAATAATAATAATAATAATAATAATAATAATAATAATAATAACAAAAATACTACTACTACACTACTACTACTACTACTACTACTACTACTACTACTACTACTAATGATAATAATAATAATAATAATAAAGACGTGCGAGAAGAAGACGAAGAGGAAGAACAAGAACAAGAACAAGAAAAAGGCATAATAAGATAAATCAACAAATAAAAAATACAAAAATAAAATAAATCAACATACTGTACACTTAAAATTATGCTACACAGAGGCAGCGGGTGACATTTCCCTTCAGCCGTCTCGCCAGGAACAAGGCGGCCTGAAGTCTGCCTCTGAGATTTCTTTTTCCACCAGACCGGACTATCTAATTGGGTTTGCAGGGGTAGATGTTACGTGGGGTGCGGGAGGGAGCGGGAGGGAAGAGGAAGTGGGGTGGGGAGAGGTTTAGGAGGGTGGAGAGATGGGGGGGGGAGGGAACAGGGATTGGGATGGAGAGAGGGGGGAGGGAACAGGGATTGGGATGGAGAGAGGGGTTGGTGATGGGGAAAGTCTCTCTGCTTCAGTTGGAATCGAGTTAAAGACACACACACACACACACACACACACACACACACACACACACACACACACACACACACACACACACACACACACACACACACACACACACACACACACACACACACACACACACACACACACACACACACACACACACACACACACACACACACACACACACACACACACACACACACACACACACACACACACACACACACACACACACACACACACACACACACACACACACACACACACACACACACACACACACACACACACACACACACACACACACACACACACACACACACACACACACACACACACACACACACACACACACACACACACACACACACACACACACACACACACACACACACACACACACACACACACACACACACACACACACACACACACACACACACACACACACACACACACACACACACACACACACACACACACACACACACACACACACACACACACACACACACACACACACACACACACACACACACACACACACACACACACACACACACACACACACACACACACACACACACACACACACACACACACACACACACACACACACACACACACACACACACACACACACACACACACACACACACACACACACACACACACACACACACACACACACACACACACACACACACACACACACACACACACACACACACACACACACACACACACACACACACACACACACACACACACACACACACACACACACACACACACACACACACACACACACACACACACACACACACACACACACACACACACACACACACACACACACACACACACACACACACACACACACACACACACACACACACACACACACACACACACACACACACACACACACACACACACACACACACACACACACACACACACACACACACACACACACACACACACACACACACACACACACACACACACACACACACACACACACACACACACACACACACACACACACACACACACACACACACACACACACACACACACACACACATCTTGGTGAACGAATGATCAAGGCTACGTTCTACAACAAACATTGTACAAAATCCTGGGCCATTCTGCAATCCTTCATTCCATCTCCTTCCACTCACTGACACAAACATTCCACCTCACGGATATTTCAGTCCTGGTTCAATAAACGTCCTTTACTCCACTCCACTCCACTTCCTAACACACACTCTCACATACTCCACCCCGCTCCACTTCCTAACACACACTCTCAAATACCTCACCCAGCTCCACTTCCTAACACACACTCTCAAATACTTCACCCAGCTCCACTTCCTAACACACATTCTCATATACTCCACCCCCCTCCACTTTCTAACACACTCTTATTCCATTCCACTCCACGATCAAGAAAAATAAAATATAGACAAACATAAAACAGAAATATATAATCGATGAGCAAAAGCGAAAAACTGAGACAGATCGATCAAGAACAGAAAGAAGGAAAAGAAGAAAGCAGTGAAAGAAGAAATAAAAGACAATAAGATTTTTGAAAGTGGAAAAAGAGTGAAGGGGAAAATCAGCGGAGACTTTGAGAGCTAGGATAAAAGACCTAAATCTTTTGTCTTTTTTTTTTTTTAATGTGTGTGTATCGATTCCATTAACGTGAACACTTGGGAAACGCCCAGATGTCGTTCTTATTCTATCCATTTGGTACCTCTTTTTATCTCTCTAAATATTTTTCCTTCTACTAGTCTCTTTACCTCTATTTTATTTTCATTCTCCATTCTTCTTTAACTCTCCTCCATTCTGGTCAATTCTCTACCACTTCCCTTATTTATCCATCAATCAGGGGTCATCTCAATATCTTTCATTTTCTGCCATTCTCTAATTCTTGACCAATCTCTGTAACTCTTAGCTAGTCTCTTTCATTCTCTGTCCATGTTCTTAACTCTTAGTCTCTTTAACTCTTTACCGATCTTCTTAATGATATACTAGTCTCCTTGATCTCACATTAAGCTCTTTCTCTACAGTATATATCTATCAGTCTCTTTCTATATCAGCTTCGTTTATTTCATTCCATTCTGTTTAGCTCTCTGTCAGTCTCTTAAAGTCTCTGCCAATCTCATCACCTCTATGCAAGTCTCTAATTCTATGCCAATCTCTTTAATTCTTAACCGATCTCTGAGCATTAGTCTCTTTAACTGTCTACCGATCTCTTTAACGCCCTGCCAGTCTCTTTAATTCACTAACATTCTCTTTACCTCTCTACCTATCCCTTCAATTTTCTCCTAATCTTTTAGCTAAACCTGTCACTTTAATTTTCTCTTAGTCCCTCTAACTCTCGACCCTTCTCCTTAATTTTCTCCTAATCTTATTTACTCTATCCGTCTCTTCATTTTTCTCCTAATCGTTTTAACTTTCTGCTTCTCCCTATTAATTTTCTCTTAGTTTCTCTGATTTGCTGCCCTACTTTTTAATTTTATCCTTGTCTCTTTAACTTTCCCTCCCCCGTCTCTTTAATTTTATCCTAGTCTCTTTAAATCTCCACCCGTCTCTTTAATTTTATCCTAGTCTTTTTAACTCTCCATCCGTCTCTTTAATTTTATCCTAGTCTCTTTAACTCTCCATCCGTCTCTTTAAATTTATCCTAGTCTTTAACTCTCTATCCGTCTCTTTAATTTTTATCCTAGTCTCTTTAGCTCTCTATCCGTCTCTTTAATTTTATCCTAGTCTCTCTAACTCTCCACCCGTCTCTTTAATTTTATCCTAGTCTCTTTAACTCTCCACCCGCCTCTTTAATTTTATCCGTCTCTTTAGCTCTCTATCCGTCTCTTTAATTTTATCCTAGTCTCTTTAACTCTCCACCCGTCTCTTAAATTCCCGACCAGTCTCTTGATCGCTCCGTCAGTCTCACTCGTCTCTTCAACTCAAGGAGACCATATTTAATTTATTCTTGATGGAACAAAATAATTTAATTCAAAGTAAGGGGAATCTAGGAAGGAACGGCTAACCCACTGAATCCAATGACATTCTTTAGTATATTATTCTATATATCTATCAATTTCCAGCCTCCATAATCCTTAAAGGGGGGGCCACAATCAAATCACCTCCATGTCACCCAGTCCTCTACCATTTGGGACTCTCTCTCTCTCTCTCTCTCTCTCTCTCTCTCTCTTTCTCATCCTTGGTCTCCTCCTTCTTCATCTCCCCCTTCATCTCACTCACTACTAACCTACCTACCCACAACAAACTATTTTCTTTTACGGATTAAAAAATCTCCTTCCCTATATGTCCTCCTTAAAAATGAATGAAATCGTCTGGGGGTAGGAAGAAAAAAAAAAAGTCTTCGGAGTGAAGGGGTTATTGAAGGCTATGGCCGGTATTCTCGTCAGGCAAAGTCTCCCTAGCAGCTCTTCCTTACCGATTTATTTTTGGGTATAGGTAGTTAATATCATGTGACACCTTATCTTTGCAAATTATGGCGATGATGCACTGATTTATATAACACGAAGGAGAGTAAGGAGAAATAAGCCAAATAAGTCGCTTAGAAAAAGGTGTTTGAAAGCTTCCTTAATTGCCGGGTCTATATTTACCCCACCCAGTTTGAAAAGTCTCTCCTGAGCTGAATAAAATATTATGATGATAAAAGGTATGCAAAAGAAAAAAAAATGTGATAGTCAAAGTAATCCACTGTTGATCTGTATGTTACGTTTATTTGATCCCCTGTCTAATGCATATGTAACTGTCTGTCTGTCTGTCTGTCTGTCTATCTATACGTGTCTATATATATGTCCATAATTCTATCTAAATATCTGTCTATCAATCTCTATATATCCATCTGACTATCTATCTGTATAAGGTCTCCCTCTCTCTTTCTGTGTGTGTGTGTGTGTGTGTGTGTGTGTGTGTGTGTGTGTGTGTGTGTGTGTGTGTGTGTGTGTGTGTGTGCTTAACTCGTGTGTGTACGTGTGCGTGCCTTATCAGGGTGAACTTGTTTTTAATCACTCCCTCTCATACTCTCCCTCCTCATACTCTCTTCCTCTTCCTCTCTCTCTCTCTCTCTCTTTCTCTGAGGGAGAGAGAGAGAGAGAGAGAGAGAGAGAGAGAGAGAGAGAGAGAGAGAGAGAGAGAGAGAGAGAGAGAGAGAGATTCCAGCAACACAATTTTCGCTGCTTTATAAGAAGAAATTAGAGGGTTGGGAGTGAGGGAGGGAGAGGGTTAAGATTAAATTTTCACTGGCCTTGTGTGTGATACCGCAGTGTGCAGGTATGGATCCCCCCCCCCTCTCTCTCTCTCTCTCCCCATCACCCCTTGCACCTCCCCCCTCACTCAGCTACCTTCACCCCCCTCCCCTTCTCTTTCCTCTGCTCAACACCTCGTTCCCACATCATCTCCTCCCTCCCCTTCAGTCTGCATCGTCCAACCTACCGCAGTTACCCTCCCATCACTCCCCCTTCCTCAACCCTACTGTCTCTCTCTCTCTCTCTCTCTCTCTCTCTCTCTCTCTCTCTCTCTCTCTCTCTCTCATATTTGACCATAACAAAACACATCTACACAACTTTATCCTGAGTCAGCTGCCGTCCATCATCTCATCCCACACCGCCCTCCTCCATATTTAGGGCCCAGTGTTTAACCCCTTCAGTTCCATGACGTGGCGCCGCGCTGGAGAGGGACGCCTTCATGTGGTGGCACCGACATAACTGGGCGGTGGAGCTACCAAATTTTATACAAACTTCCCTTGCTTTCATTCCTATCACACCGAAAGGAGATCACATTCAAAGAGCCTGGGGTTACAACTACGACTACAACTACTACTACTGCTTCTACTTCTACCACTACTACTACTACTACTGCTTCTACTTCTACCACTACTACTACTACTACTGCTTCTACTTCTAATACTACTATTACTACTGCTACTACGACTTCTGCTACTACTAAAAATGGGTGGGGTAATATATGGGTTACCCCGCATATAATCGTCTTGAAGAGGTTAGGTAAGAGATCGATTCCCCTCAACCTCTTAATGTTATCCCACGCACCCTCCTTTAATTGATGATATTGAGGGACATATAATTTATTTACTTATCTTTACTATTATTACTGTTTTTGTTATTATTATTATTATTATTATTATTATTATTATTATTATTATTATTGTTTACAATGTCTAACTCTTCAAAATCATCCCTCCTTACCCACACCTCTTCATTACCCTTCTCTCTCTCTCTCTCTCTCTCTCTCTTTTCATTAGCTTTTCTCCTCTTCCTCAGTCCCCATCCGCTTCTCCACCTACACTTTCTCCCTCTCTATCCGGCCTCCTCTTCCCATTTCTCTCCTTTTCCCAGCCTCCCTCATTCTCATCACCCATCACGTTCCTCTTTTCCACTCCTCCTTCTTTCCAATCCCCCCTCATCATACATTTTCTCCCTCCTACCACCCTCTCCTCACCCTTCCCTTACTCTCTCCAGATCCCCTCCCCACTCATCCTCCCTCTCCAGCAAACCCCTACCCACCTATCTTCTCCTCTTCCCAACTCCTCTCCCCACCCATCCCCTCCTTTCCCCCAAACCCCTTTTTCTCATCCCTCTCCTCCTTACCTATCCCCTCTTCTCCCTCATTTGCTCTTTTTCCTCCACCATCTCCTCTCCACTCATTCTCTCCTCTCCACCAACCCCCTATCCTCACCCCTCCCCACCCTTCCTCTCCCCAACATCCCTCCCCTCCCTTCCTCTCCCCATCCCCCTCCCCTCCTATTTCCTCTCCACCAAACCCCTACCAGCCCATTCCCTTTTCTCTGCAGTCACCTTCCTCACCCTCACCCTCCTCCCCCCAACACGACCTCCCCACCCATCTCCTTAACCCCCTCTCCACCCATCCCCTTCTCTCCCTAACCCCCCTCCTCACTCCCTCCTCTCCTTAACAACCGTCCCCACTCATCACTTTCTCTCCACCAACCTTCTTCCCCATCCCCTCCTCTCCATCAAACCCCTACCCACCCCTCCTTTCCTGCCTCCCCACCCATCCCCTCCTCTCCCCACACCCCATCTCCCCACAGCGAGAACCGACCCATAGCTCCGAGCGAGGCCTCAAAAAACAGGCAACTGGAAAATACGCTGAAATATTAAGGGGAAATCGAGAACATCTGAATTTCACTTGCCCTTTTTTCTGACGTGGAGAGAGAGAATTTTAATACTGTGAGGCTTTTGGCGGAATATTTTAGCTTGTAAGGGAGCTTTTTTTCATTATCATTATCATCGCTATTATTATTATTATTATTATTATTATTATTATTATTATTATCTACTGCCGGACGCCTTAATCCCATACGGGGTGGCCACAAACAAATCGCCTCCACGTCGCCCTGTTCCTCGTCATTTCACTGCCCTGCTCCCAACTCACACCCCTATCTCTCGTATTATTATTATTATTATTGTTATAATAATAATAATAATAATAATAATAATAATATTATTATTATTATTATTATTACAGTACTGAAATCAGCTACTTTCATGAAATACCTCCTCATTCGATACCTTCTTCGTTTTAATTATAATTTCTTCTTTGTCCAACACTCACTTCTCACAGTTTACCTTCACCTAATTAAAAAAAAAATCCAAAGTAATTTTTACGTTCGTATAAAAACTTCTGAGATGAAGGTTATCTCGTATAGTCTCTCTCTCTCTCTCTCTCTCTCTCTCTTTCAATCAGTCAGTTTATCTATCTCTGCCAGTCGATCTATTTTTATTTTTAACTGCAGAGAGAGAGAGAGAGAGAGAGAGAGAGAGAGAGAGAGGAATGGGTCCTTTGTATCGAGTTTCTGTAATGGTATGAGGAAAGACCCGACATTTCATTCCTTCATTCGCTACCCCGTCCTCTCTCTCTCTCTCTCTCTCTCTCTCTCTCTCTCACTTACCCCCTCCTCCACGTCTCCTTCTCACTCCTTTTGAGTCAAGCTTTCTCTAATTCAGAATTCGTGTCGTCAGAAGCCCTCACGCACTCCAACCAGTTCTATTCTCACGCACTCCATCCAGGTATACTTTCATGCACTCCATCCAGGTATACTTTCATGCACTCCATCCAGGTATACTTTCATGCACTCCATCCAGGTATACTTTCATGCACTCCATCCAGGTATACTTTCATGCACTCCATCCAGGTATACTTTCATGCACTCCATCCAGGTATACTTTCATGCACTCCATCCAGGTATACTTTCATGCACTCCATCCAGGTATACTTTCATGCACTCCATCCAGGTATACTTTCATGCACTCCATCCAGGTATACTTTCATGCACTCCATCCAGGTATACTTTCACGCACTTCATCCAGGTATACTTTCATGCACTCCATCCAGGTATACTTTCATGCACTCCATCCAGGTATACTTTCATGCACTCCATCCAGGTATACTTTCATGCACTCCATCCAGGTATACTTTCATGCACTCCATCCAGGTATACTTTCATGCACTCCATCCGGGTATACTTTCATGCACTCCATCCAGGTATACTTTCATGCACTCATGTCAAATACATTCTACCACTTCCTCACGAAGGTGTCTTTATATTCATTTTGCAGTTTCCAAACACCATTACTTGGCGTGAAATACAGTGCAAAATAATGAAAATCTAGACCAGGTTAAGGTGAAAGTAGTATAGGAGGAAGTAGGGAGTTACTGATACTATAAATTATGCTGATGAAGAGGAAAGGCCACTGCTAAGCTGAATATTAGTCTGTCTGTAGAAGGAATGTAAAAGAGATAAGTATGAAATTAATTAAAACTATACAGGAAGAAGAGATACAGAAAATAGATATACAAATAAATGCTAAGATGAATAATAAAGTCTATAGAAGAAATGTAAATGAATAAAGAAATGTGAAATACTTTAAATAAAACTATGTAACACAAATACAGAAATTTCCAAAAAACATGATAAAATATATACTATTAATCTCCTCAAAATTCATTCTTTACCCACGACATTCTGGGGGGAGAGGCGACCATACCCCACCTTAATCGAAAAAGGAAATTGAGTTGGTGGAGAGAAAAAAAGATTAAATAAAGAGAAAAAAGAGAGAGGAAATGAAAGGATAAAAAGAAAAAGGTGCTCAGAGGTGGACTTTTCCCCTTACGTGGCAAATAAGAGAAATGGGCCTTTTATTTTTCATTCTCTTTCTCTCTCTCTCTCTCTCTCTCTCTCTCTCTCTCTCTCTCTCTCTCTCTCAGGCTAGAGCAGAAGACAAACAGATAAGGGAAATAACAGCGCCAGCAGAAATGAAGCAGAAGATGAAAGATGGGGGAGATGGGGAGGGAGGGGAAGAGATGAGGAGGGAAAGATGAGGGGGAGATAGAGATCGGGAGGGGGAGGAGGTAAGCAGGGAGGGAAAGGGAGTAAGGTGAGGGGATAGGGAAATAAAAATAATCTCTTGATTGAGATGACGAGGTAGTAGTGCAACAGTAGTAGTAGTAGTAGTAGTATGGTGGTAGTAGTTGTGATAGCAAGAATAAAAGACAGTAACAATGGAACTGTGAATCAGGGAGTAGGATTACGTGGGAAACAGTAAACAGCAATTGTAGTCGTTGTAGTAATGGTAGCAAAACCCACGCTCATCTATCCGTGGACCCGGTGGACTGCAGGCTGAAGGGGCGCTTTTCCTGCAGTTCCCCATTCTCGTTTTAGGGGAGAGGGAGGGGACTGACAAAGGGGACTGAGGGGTAGACAAGAGTTCCCCTCAAAAGGATGATGTATATTATTGTTTTATTTCTGTCATTCCACTGCTTTATTCCTTGTATCATTCCACTGCTTTAATCCTTGTATCATTCCACTGCTTTAATCCTTGTATCATTCCACTGCTTTATTCCTTGTATCATTCCACTGCTTTAATCCTTGTATCATTCCACTGCTTTAATCCTTGTATCATTTCACTGCTTTATTCCTTGTATCATTCCACTGCTTTATTCCTTGTATCATACCACTGCTTTATTCCTTGTATCATACCACTGCTTTATTCCTTGTATCATACCACTGCTTTATTCCTTGTATCATACCACTGCTTTATTCCTTGTATCATTCCACTGTTTTCTTTTTTGTATCATTCCACTGTTGTATTTATACTTTCATTCCACTGTTTTATTCCTTGTATCATTCCACTGCTTTATTCCTTGTATCATTCCACTGCTTTATTCCTACTATCATCTTAGGAGAGACATTTCTTACAGGAGAGATCAGATATTATATCCATCCATCCATCCATCATCCAATCCTACGTTGCCCCATGAGGAGCGTAGGAGCCCAGGGCTAGGCAAATTGGTCCTGACATTTAAGATGAGAGTGACCAGCCTCACTCATCCCTGAGTGACATTACGTGAGCAATAAACCCCAACCACCCCTAAGGTATAAACCTTCACCGGCTCAATCCGATTGGAGAGCTGCAAATACCCACTAAACCACCAGGCACCATAATTTGGTTATATGGTTACCACCCAGCGTAGTAAATGGTTTCCTGGTGTACAGGAAACCATTCGGCTTGTAACTCAGTGTAGAGTCGCCCACAGGCAGAAGGAACAGGACAGAATGAAGGAAAGACAAAAGAGGGAGTGTAAAGACACCCGTAGGCAGAAGGACGCGGAAAGAATGAAGTAAAGAAAGACAGAAGAGGAAGGAAGGAAAGAAGAGAGGAGAGGAACAGGTAGACACCCGAGAGCAGTACTACATCGAGTGAGTGGATGGTGAGCGCCCCCACCTACCACAATCAGATATTATAGTCCTTAATTAACCCCTTCAGTAGTAAGAGACACGCCACAAGTTAAATAAAGTCGTTTGGTGGCAGCCAGATTAAATTACTAAGCAGGATTAAACCCCTTGATCAAACTATATAGATATTTTTTGTCTATTCTTTCTTCCACTAAAGTTTTCTGCTTAATTTAATAACGTTTTCTAGTAATGGAATTGTTAATTAGGGCAATATCTAATCTCTGCAGTCCAAAAAAGTCTCCCCTAAATTAAGAAAATCGTCTGGAGGTGGACAGAAAAAAAATAAATAAACGTTCTGAGAGTGAGGAAGTTAAATGGTAAGCACTACCTCCCAAAAATATCTTTACAAAAATGCCGTGATGGTGTTGTTGCGTGTTTGTGTGTGAGAGAGAAAAGTGCAGAATCTAACACTCCGTCTTTCTTTCCCTCGACAGGTAAGAACAGAGAGAGTGCTGAGTTTCGGGAAGATGGAAAGGTAAGTATGCTTGGAATCTGTGTTATTTTGTATAGAGGAGGAAATAGAGGAGTTGTGTGTGTGTGTGTGTGTGTGTGTGTGTGTGTGTGTGTGTGTGTGTGTGTGTGCTTCAGCTAGGCATAATTGTCTCATATTTCTATTTCCATTAATTTGCATAAATATATATTCAGAAACGATACCTTTATTGTGTGAGAGATATTGGTGTAAGGGTAAGTTACTCCTTCAGATCATTCCCACTAGAACTACACACACACACACACACACACACACACACACACACACACACACACACACACACACACACACACACACACACACACACACACACACACACACACACACACACACACACACACACACACACTCAACAGCAGGTGAGGGAGGACAGGTGGCGACTGAATCTTCTCACTTAGGCTCATTTCCTCCACTTTACCTTCTCCTCCCTCTTTTCCTTCTTCTCTTTCCTCCTGTCTCTCTTCCCTGTCTTCCTTCCTTTTTTCTTCCCTCTTTGCCTTCCTCTCTACCTTTGTCCTTCTCTCCTTAACTCCCTTCTACTTTCCCCTGTCCTCTTATCTCTTAATTTTTCTTTCCCTCTGCTCTTCCCTCCCTCCTTGTCTCACAGCCTTCCTTCATCTCTCTCTCTCTCTCTCTCTCTCTGTCTCTCTCTCTGTCTCTCTCTCTTTCACACACACACACATACACACATACATAGCCTCCCCACCACTCCTCAAGTCTTTTTTTTCAGCCTCTTCCTCCTATCTTGTTTACTCTCCAAATCCCTCTCACTGCTCACCCTCATGCCTCCCTGCCTATTAACCACTATTTTCCGCCTCCCTCCCTCCCTCCCTCCCTATCTCTATCTTTTTTCTCTCTCTCCCCTCTTCCCCTTCTTTGTTTACCTTCGTGTTTCCCTCTCTGCTTCATCCCCGTTACTCTTGCTGCCTTCCTGTGTTTCCTCCCTTTGTCCCTGTTTACTTTTCTTTCTCTCTCCTCTGCCTTAACTACTTTTCTGTCTGTCTCCTCTACCTTACCTACTTTTCTGTCTGTCTCCTCCTCCTTACCTGCTTCTGTCTGTCTCCTCTACCTTACCTGCTTCTCTGTCTGTCTCCTCTACCTTACCTGCTTTTCTGCCTGTCTCCTCCACCTTACCTGCTTCTGTCTCCTCTTCCTTACTTGCTTTTCTGTCTGTCTCCTCTACCTTACCTATTTGGTGCTGGAGAGGAGCGCCTTCGTACGGTGGCACCAATATAGCCGGGAACTTTGCTGCCTGCCACTCCCTTCATACCTTATACTCCAATCTTCTCTTCCTCCTTCTCTCTGTTACGCCTTATCTCCTATCCTCTTTCTTCCTGCTTTTCCTTTCTTCCTTGTCTCTTTCTTGCCTCTCCTTCCCTCCAAGTCTACTCCTTCTGGCCCCTTCTTTCTTCCTTGTCTCCTACTTCCTGCATTTCCTTTCTTCTTTGTCTCCTCCTTCCTACCTCTTCTATCTTCCTTGTTTCCTCCTCTTCATTCCTGTCACTTCTATCTTCCTTGTCTCCATCTCCCCTCCTTCTCTTCCTTCCCCACCTCCCCCTCCCACACCTCCTCTTCCCCATTAACTCCCAGTGGCGCACCATTAGCTCCCCTACAGGGTCTTAATGGGGTTACACTAACAACTTTATGCTAATTGCGTGTGTGTTGTGTCGTAGGGGGATCAGGTGTATCCAGATCTGATTATGGCCCTGGATCTCACACACACCTGGCTCGGATGGGGGTGGGTGGGGAGGGAGAGGGTTAAGTGGGGAGACAGAGGGTTAGTAGACAGGAACAGCAGGTGTGAATGGGAGAAATATGTGAAATTTAAGTGTGTGTGTGTGTGTGTGTGTGTGTGTGTGTGTGTGTGTGTGTGTGTGTGTGTGTGTGTGTTTCTAGATCTGATTATGGCTCACACACACCATGATCTCACACACACCTGATTGTGGAGATATGGGAAGGGTTAAGCAGGGAGAGAAAAGGGCAGGTAAGTAGGAAGAGAATATATGCCTAGGACTAAGAATAATTTTGTGAAAGATCAGGTGTTTTTAGCTCTAATTAAGGTCTGCACACACCTGGATTTCTCACACACACCTGACATGGGAAGGGGTCAGTTGGGGAGAGATAAGTAGAGGATAAGGAAAAGGGGGACGAGAGAAAAATAGGTAGGCGTTTCCAAATCTGATTATGGCTCACACACACCAAGATCTTAAGCACACCTAGCTCCAACGGGGGTGGGGTGGGGAGGAGAAAAGTTACGTGGGGAGATGCAGGTGTAGGTGTAGGGAGGTTATGGGTGGGAAGTGGAGCAATAAGTAAGAATCAGGTGTTTGTAGATCTGATTATGGTTCACGCACACCTGTCTCAAAGGGGCAAGGGATGGAAGAAAGCCAAGTTGGGAGATACGAGGAGGGGAAGCAGAAAGAGGACAGGAATGGCTATGTGAGTAGAGAAGAAAATTAATTGTCTGGGGGAAGAGGAAAAGTGGGTGAGGTAGAGGAGAAATGTGTTGAGGTAGAGGAGAAATAGGCTGGGGTCAGGTGCATCTAGATCTGATTCTGGCCCACACAAACCTGGCTCCAATGAGGAGGGTGAGGGAGGGGAGAAGGACTAAATGGGGAGGTAGGTTGTAGGTGGATAGAAAGAAATATTTGGGACGAGGAGGAATATGTAAGAATCAGGCGTTCCTATATCTGACTAATACTCACACAAAACCAGTTCCAAGATAAGGAGGAAAGGGGGAAGATGTGTGGAAAAGGTAAACAGAGGGGGAGGGGGGTGAGTGATAGTCGGGCTGTGGTCAGAAGAGGGGAAACAGGTAATAATCAGGTGTTTCCAGATCTAATTATGGGTCACACACACCTGGGCCCAACTGGGGATGGGAAAGAGATGGGTTTGATGAGTACATAGGGGGAGGGTGGATACGAATCAGTAGGTGGGGAGAAGAGATAGGGAAGGAGAAACAAGTAAAAATCTGATTTTTGTAGAGCTGATTATGCCTGAGTAAGAGCTGTAAAAATGATAGGTGAAGAGATGAGAAGAGAAGAGGTAAATGAGATATTGCAGTAGAACGGAGGGGAGGGAGATTATGTTTTAGTTGATGTTTAAAGATTCATGTCCTTTATTTCATGGCATACAGAGTGAGTGTCGTACATCTAATAATTTTATAAGCCACACAGTATACCTAACCCAGGGATTTACAGTTTTCTATATTTAGCTTCCACCTACGATCCTTCACTCATCAGACCCTCTAAAGGGTGCGCTCCATGGAAACTCGTAAACAATGAGGTCAAGGCCACTCAGAATTTGTAGCATGGAGATGGAGTTCTAGAGAGGTTTAAGTACTTGTTTATCCCATGTTATAAGGTCAATATAACTATGTGGCAGCGGTGTCAAGTAGATATTTTTAAAACTCTTATGCGCTATTAACCTTCTGACAACGGAATACTACATCTGTAATTTTCTCCGTCAGCATCAGATGATTTAGTTCAGTTCAGAGAAAAATCCATGAATAGGAAAAAGCAGAAACCTCAGCAGGGAGCTTTTCTCCGGGAACTGGTAGTACAGTCCTAGAAATTTGGAGGAGGAAGCCATACTAGAACGCGCTACGATCAGAATCCAAGAAATGGCCGATAATGCATTTCGAATTTTATCACTGTTATTCCCAGATGAAATTCAAGAAGTGGCCATTTTCTCTTCTGGAGAGACTTTTCGAACTGGAGAGGTTAGATACAGCCTTCCATTCCCCCTTCGCTACGAGAGGTCTACCCAAGGCACCATAAAATCGCCTGACAGTGACAAGAATAAATCCACACGAGACATTACTAGGCTGCAGATTATATGGTTTGAACTACGCCATCTTAGCCTCAGGTCCTGCCACTCCTCGGGCTCTCCAGGCCTACAAGTGGAGTGAAAAAAAGAAAGAAAAAGAAATGAAAATAAAGGAAAAGTGGTTAAAAAAGAGAGATAAAAAGGCATGGCTATTTTCCAGGCTTTTATTCTATTTAACAGACGCTTTAATTTAGCTAAGAGAAATCCACGGCAGCCGAAGGGTTAAGCAGAACTGGAAACCACAGAAGGAACGCAGAACTGTTACTCATTCCACTTCGATGACATTGATTCATATTCTTTCTCCCAGACGATTTCATTCAGCCTGGGAAAGATCTCTAATTATTATTATTATTATTTTTTTTGGGGGGGAGGAGTGTTATGACGGTTGTATGTAATCCTTCCAGTCCTGAGAGTCTCCCGTGCCCTGAATACAATCGTCTGGTGGTCTATCTATCTATCTATATACCTAGGCTGCTTCCCCCAAGAAAAGGGAGGTAGCCGAGACAGGACGACTCACTCTCCATTTACTCATCCATTCAAACACATTCATTCGCATCTTAGCTCCAAAGGGGAGAACGGACAGATCCTCACCGCATCACACCGCACAAGGGTCAACTGCACAATGCAATCAGTGACATCCGCAGCAGGGCCCGACAGCAGAACTGGTTTACCCCTGCCACATCATAACAGATCCATCCCCTTACCCGCACCTGACCTGACTAGCTGATCAGACCAAATGCGGGAGAATATCCCCTCAGGGCTGCGTCATCACTTATTCATTCACAATTTCTCTCCATTTATTTCTGTCACGCACAGCCACTCTTCCTTGCTCAACAGACATCCCTCTCGCATCCAGCGCTCTCTTCACACTGTCCATCCATCCTATTCGTGGTCTTCCTCTCAGCCTTACACCTCTCACATCAGATCTAGTTATCTTTTTCACCAATCGCTCATTATCCATTCTCTCCATATGCCCAAACCATTGCAACACCCTCTGCTCAACTCTACCAGCCATCTCCCGAACAACTCCAGTTCTCCTTCGCACTTCATCATTTCGCACTCGATCCATACGCGTCACTCCACACATACTCCTCAGACATCTCATCTCCATTACATTCAAACTTTTCCTCTCTGCTACACCCATATTCCATGTTTCAGCCCCATATAATGCAGTCGGTACCACAACACCCTCATACAGCCTTCTCTTTACATCCATTCTAAGCGAACGACATTTAAACACTTTTTTCATTCCTCCCAGCACCTTTCCTACTTCATTTATTCTAAACTTCACTTCTGCATCTATTCTTCCATCAACAGCAACATGTGACCCTAGATATTTAAAACAATCTACCTCCTCAAGCAACTCACCATTCAAAACTATATTCATCCCCCTACCATCTATCAACCTCGTACACTTCATCACTTTACTCTTATTCTCATTTACTTTCAATTTCCTCCTTTCACACACCCTTCCAAACTCCTCTACCAACTGTCTCAATCTCTCCTCTGAATCAGTCACCAGTGCAGTATCATCTGCAAACAGCAGCTGCTTCAGATTCCACTCTCCTCCATCGACATTTACCAGACTCAGACCACCTAAAACTCTTGCATTCACCTCCCTTACAACACCATCCATGTAAATGTTAAACAACCAAGGCGACATCACACATCCCTGTCGCAGCCCTACTCTCACGGGAAACCAATCACTCACAGCATTTCCCACTCTTACACACGCTCTACTATTTACATAAAAACTTTTCACCCCTTTTAGTAACCTACCATCAAGTCCATACAATCTTAAAACAGTCCACAAAGCCTCCCTATCAATTCTATCATAAGCTTTCTCTAAATCCATAAATGCCCAAAACACCTCCTTGCCTTTCGCTAAATACTTTTCACACACTTGTCTCACACCACTGGATTGAAGAGGTTAAAGAGAACAACTGTGGGAAAAGGAAGATGAAAGGAATTGTGGCCGAATTTGATATATATAAATGAATCCGACATGAAACTGGCAGAAGGAACATGAATCGACTTTACAAATGAGTCCAACTTAAAAGGAAATGTTGCTAAGTTTCGTATATAAAAATGAATCCAACAGGCAATAATTTTTGGCTGAGTTTCGTACATATAAATGAATCCAACATGGGAGGAACTGAGGTAAAGTTTCGTATATAAAAATGAATCCAACATGAAATAATTTTTGACTGCGTTTCGTACATATAAATGAATCCAACATGGGAGGAATTGAGGCCAAGTTCCGTATATATGAACGAATCCAACTTGAATGGAAATGTTGCAGAGTTTCGTGTATATAAATGAATCCAACGGCAGCAGCTCCGACAAGTGCGAAACAGAGGCAAATCTTAAACAACGGGCGACGCAAGAACACGGCCCAACTTCTCAAGACAATGCAATTACCACACTTTTTGCTGCAACTCAGACGAGGGGACGTGAGGTCTGAGGAAGCCAGCTCAAGGGTAGGCAGGCGAGAAGAAGTGTAAAGAGAGGTGAGGAGAGGTGTGAAGAGAGGATTGGAAAAGTTTGGAGACAGGAGAGACATGTGGAGAAAGGAGGTGAGAGGTGTGGAGAAGACGAAGTGTAGAGAGAGGAGATGAGACGTGTGGAAAGGAAAGAGAAGTGTAGGATGGGATAGGATAGGAGAGAGAGAGAGAGAGAGAGAGAGAGAGAGAGAGAGAGAGAGAGAGAGAGAGAGAGAGAGAGAGAGAGAGAGAGAGAGAGAGAGAGAGAGGAGGGAAGATGCAGAAAGGGGGGACATGGGAGAAGTAGAGAAATATGAAGCGAAATTAAAAACAAAAAAGTGTTGGAGAAGAGATGTACTAAGGACTGGATAGACTGGAAAGAGAAAGCTTGTAGCAGAGGGTAGTTTGGAAGAACAGAAAGAGAAAGAGATGAGGAAAAGAGAAGAGATGCTAGGATGAGAGAAGAGGAGCGAGAAGGAGCGAAGATGAAGGCCGAGGAGAGAAAATCAGTGAGAATGAGGGAAGCGAGGAGGAGAGAGGCCATGGAAAGGGCGCTAGAGATGAGGACGTAAAAAATTAAGGAAAATCTGGCCAGCATTGAGCAAGGTTGGGTTAAAAGAGTTGTGAAGAGCCAAGTGAGAGGGAAACGAGGAAGAGAGAAGAAGAGAGAGATAAAAAGAGGAGCGATGGAGAGGAGCGAAGAGGAGAGAACAGGAGCGAGGAGAGGCGGACAGGAGCTAGAAGGAGGGACCAGAAGCCAGAGGGAGAAAAGAGGAACGAGAAGAGAATAGAGGCGAGGAGAGAAAAGAGGAGAAGGAGGAGAGAATACAAGCAAGGAGGAGAACAGAGAAGAGAGGATGAGAGACAAGATGAGGTGAGGTGAGTGGAGGGAGGGGGTCGGGGAGGTGGAGAAGGGCCCTTGCGAAGCGGAGACTCTAGACTGAACCCGAACTCCATCAGGGCAAAGAGTGTGGAGAGCCTCTGATTGGAAGCCTCATTATGAACCGCTTTATGGGGAAGGGCCGACTGAGGGGCGGAAATAGAGGAGGGGTGGGGAGACACACAGATGGAGAGAGAGAGAGAGAGAGAGAGAGAGAGATTTTTGTAGCCATCTTTCCAATAAACAGCATTTCCACATGTGATCATAATTCTTCCATGTCAACAACTCCCTCGGCAATGTAAACCCATTCAGTTCCATGACAGTGTTCACTTTACTCGTCCTACTTCCAGACTGCTTTATACATGGGAACTTCTTGAATCGATGAGGTTTTGATATAAACGTTTTCGAACTGATGCGAATTAAATATAGTGTTAAGGGGGAATTTTCTAACTGGTTGGGCTTCAGTACACATTTTTTCGAACTGACAGGAGTTGATAGAGCCTTAGGAGAAATTTTCTATTTGGTGAGGGTTCAATACAGACTTTTTCTAACAAACAGGAGTTGATATAGCCTTAGGGGAAATTTTCTAATTGGTGGAGGTTCAATATGGACTTTTTCTAACTGATGGGAGTTAGATATTGAAATTGGGAAAACTCTTCGAATTTGTGGATGTTATATATAGCCTTAATTAGCCCCTTCATTACCAGAGCTGAATTTAATAAATAAAGTTAATCGTCTGGTCATAATATAAAGAGTAGCAGAAGTAGTAGTTGAAACCCGAGACTCATCTGAATGTGAACCCGGTGGACTGCAGGCCTGGGTTCCTCTCCTGCAGTCCACCGTCCTTGTTTCGGGGGATGGGGAAGTAAAGGGGAGACTTTTGTGTAACCAAGTGGCTGAGGCCCCTGGTTATATAAGCGCCACCACATGAAGGCGTCCCTCTCCTGCATCGTAGCTGAAGAAAATGAAGAAGACGTGATCGTAGGGAACAGGTTAAGTCAACAAGCAATATGAGAATGCAAAATAGAGTCTGGAACAGGAAAAACTGATGAAAAGGGTACACAAAAATATGATATGGCAAAGAAACCAGGATGAGAGTTAAGGAAATCAGAAAGAGAAGAGAATGAGAAACCAGGAAGGCACAGAAACCAACGACAAATAAGAGAAAGGAAAATGGTCGAACCTGGACTAGAGAACCATGAAAACGGAGACAAAATGAGAGACAGTAAGGACAAAGAGCAAAGAAACAGAAAAAAAGGGGACACACACACACACACACACACACACACACACAGACCCAGGGCAGCCACACACAATCCCTCCGTTTATTAGAGTCAACCCAGTGGAAAATACAATAACTCCCACTGTGCTGCCACTGCACTGCTCAACCTTCAATTGTTTCACCGAGAGGCTAAGAGAGAGGGGGTTGAGGGGGGTTTCAGAGGGTGGAGGGGACTGAAGGGGTGGGGGTGAGAGGGTGGAGGGGGTGTGGGGGGAGGTCGAGGAGAGAAAGAAGGGTTTAATTCTTTCTCTTTAAACACATTCTCTTAGATTCATTTTTTGTGTTTCTCTGTGTCTGTCTTCCTGCCTGCCTGCCTGCCTGCCCGTTTCTCTCTCCTTCAACCCCCTCTTCCCCTCCCTCTCTCTCTCTCTCTCTCTCTCTCTCTCTCTCTCTCACACACACACACACACACACACACACACACACACACACACACACACACACACACACACACACACTTATCGTCTCTCTCAGGTATATAAGACAGAGGAACAGGTATATGTGAACAATAAAGCATAACCACGACAGAAATCTAAATAATTTTCTTCCTGCTACCGTCAGACGATTCTATTCAGCTGAGGAATGGCCGATCGTTGCCTAGGGATAAAAAAAAAACACATACACCTCCACGACAAAACCACCAACCCCCTGAGTCCGTATTGTAGAGTATATTCTTGCTGCCTCCAGACGATTTTACTCAGTTTGGGAGAGACCCTTTGAAATGGGGAAACTAAATGTACAGATCAGTAGTCATTCCACCACTAGAGGTTGGTCCTAAATTGGGTGAAATAGGAAAATAAGTCACCAGAAGGAAGGGGTTAAGTGTAGTCTTCTCCATACTCCCAGACGATTTATCTTAGGAACGGCCTGTCCTCTCAGGCCTTGCTCTAAGGTATTAATAATTTCTTCAGTACGGCGACGTCGTTTGTATCTTGCTCTTCCTATCACCTGTCATTTGTTTTTTCTACCTGGGTGACAATTTTCAAACTGAAGGAAGTTAGATAATACCTTTGCGAATTCCTTCTTCTGCAGTTCAATAAAATGAAAAAGAAATTGTACTACAGTAGGTTAATGAGGAGGAGAAACATGTCTTTTGAGAAGAGACAAATAGCGGCCATATTATAAGATCAGTCAGCGTTGTGTGGAAATGCCCGGAAGTTAGGCGATCATTTATGGAACACTTGTAATTATCAGATGAGATTATCCTGCACCCCACAATAAAGAGTAAAGTCTGTAAAGAAAACATAAGACATTTTCTTTCAACATCACATGCTTCTCATATTATCGTCAGGGCGTTTCCACCCTGGCCCTCTCAGTTTTAATACCACGGCTGTAAGTTTTACCGCAACATTCCTGATGGCTTGAACTGGCTGGAAAATGTGTCAGTGGTGTTAGGGGAACCAGAATTTCTACCATGCCTCATACGAATTTTTTTTATACCCCAAAAGAATTTTTTTTTTTTAAAGTCTTCGTAGATTCTTTATACATTTTATCAGAATGTTCCATATATACGTCTTTTAGGATTTTTTTCCTTTTGCATCTCATGATATATCTATCTATCTATCTATCTATCTATCTATATATATATATCCAAGGAATATATTTTTCTATATTCTGGTAGATGAATTCTTCTCGGGAGACCAAAATTCCTATCTTATGGAAATATGGAAAGTGGGGGCCACTCGTATACCCTCCCCGCCCCCACAACTTCTCTCAGCAACTCTCCCCTTCCCTAGATTCTCCCTCCTCAACACCTCCCACCTCTCCTCCATTTTTTCTCTTCCCTCAGTCCCCAGCTTCTCTTCCCTCACCTCCCCCTTCCAAGCCCCTTCCCCTGGTCCCTTTCCTCTTCCACCTCTTATTTTTCCCGCACACTACCTCCTCCCGCCCACTCCTTGAGGTCCTAAGGGCATCTCAAATATGGAGAAAACTAGTTATATAACTCCCACCGTCGCGTCTTCTCCCGAATTGTATTTTAGTTACCGTTGGATGATTTTATTAGGCTGATTTGTCAGGAAATATAACTAACAGATGGAACAAAACATACATGAACTCTTATGTGCAAAGGTTATCAGAAGGTTACAGTCTCCTTGTTTTAGAAAATTTCTAAAACTCTCTTCCTACGCCCTCCCCTACACTATTTATGAGAATCGGTCATGGCGGCGCAAAGACAATAGGAGGGAAAATGGGAGGGGGATGGGTTTGGGAGTGGAAAGGGAAAGAGGGATGGGGATGAGAAGGGTGAATAGGAAGGAGAGAGAAGAAGAATGGGAAAGTTGAGTGGGAGGATAATGGGAGAGAGAGTCAAAGTGGGAGGAAAATGAGAGGGGGGAAATGAAACAAAAGGGTGAGAGTGGGGTGAGAGTGAGAGGACAAGGGAAGGTGAAGTGAGAGAGGGAGTGGGAAGAGAATGGGAGGGAGGGTGATAGTGGAAGGAAAAATGTGAAGAGTAAAAATGAGCCTAACATGAGTGAGTGAGTGAGAGTGAACGGATGCGTGAGTGAGTGGGAGAGAGTGAATGGGTGGGTGAGTGAGTGAGCGAGTGAGTGAGTAAAGAGCCCTCTTACAAGTGTGTGAGAGCTGCTCCTGTACGGTGCTTCGGGGGTACTTCACTTCACTCTTAGCCACTCACTCCCACCACCCCTCCACTCCATCCTTCCCCTCTACAACAGCTCCTTCCTCTCCTCTTTCCCCTCACCCTCAGTTCATCCTCTCCTTCTCCCTACTACAGCAATTCTTCCTTCTTCCCTATCCTCTCACCCTCTTCTCGTACTCCTCTCACAATACTTCCCTCCTCCCCCCCTTCACGCATAACCCCCAAACACGAATCCATTTTTCCCTCCTCCTCACTCCTTCCCTGCACTCCCCAACCCTCCCCACACCAATATATCTCACTTGCTCTCCCTCTTCCCTCACACACACTTCTCATCCACTGTATTCCCCCTCCCTCCCCACTCATTCAGTCTACCCACCCTTCCCTCCCTCACTCTCACCCTTCACCTATTGTCAACACTCTTTCCCCTTTTCCTTTCCTCTCTTCGCCCGCACCTCACTTTACTCTCTATTCTCTCCCTCTTTTTCCACCCACATCCACTGCCTCCCCCCCCCTCTCTCTCTCTCCCTCCCTCCCTCCCTCTCTCTCTCTCTCTCTCTCTCTCTCGTCTCACCCATACCCGTAATCTTTTACTGCACCTACTAAATCAATCACATTCAAGCTCCAAGCCCACTCAGACTGCCTTTTCAAACTTAAAGCCTACTCAATCAGCCTCTTTCAAGCCCAGAATAGACCCTTTCCCCACCCTACTCCATCACAACCCATCCCACCCCATCACATCACACCACACCTATCCCTACCCCACTATATTCAATTTCATCAGACTTCTACCCACCCCACCTAAACCCACCTAAACCCACCTAAACCCACCCTACCGCACCCCACCCCATCCCTCTCTATCCACCCTATCTCTCACCCCCCCACCCGACCTACCCCACCCCACCCCACCCCACCCCACCCCACCCACCCCTCTCACTCCGAAAAGTTCCAGTCCCACTTCACTACTCTTCGGCCTTCTCTTTGACCCCTTCACAACGATGATGTATTTTTCACCCTTTCAGTCCGATGACGCATTTAACTTGAAGTTCTAGTGGTTATAACACCCCAGACGGAGTGATGGACTCCTGCTGGTTGGATTTTCAAAAGATGCGACGGAAATCAAAAGTGAGCAAAGTTCATGCAGAGTAAAATAGAGGAAGTAATGAAACATGATGATGATGATGATGATGATAATAATAATAATAATAATAATAATAATAATCTATCTATCTATCTATCTATAGCCCGACGCCCTAATCCCGCAAAGGGTGGCCGCAGACAAAACGCCTCCAAGTCACTCTGTCACCCACCATTTGACTACCCTCCCCCCAACTCACCCCCCCCTCCCTCATATACCTCTCAACTCCATCCCTCCACCTCATCCTCGGTCTGCCTCTCCCTCTCCCTCCCTCCACCTCACCTACATACACCCTCTTAGTCAGTCTTTCATTCTCCATTCTCTTCACATGTCCAAACCACCTCAGTGTATTTCTCCTAATCTTCTCAACCACATCCACATCCACCCCACAGCGTTCCTTCACTTCTTCATTCGTCAACCTGTCCCTCCACGTCACTCCACATGCTCCTCTAAGTAACTCATTTCCACTGCTCTCACTCTTGACTTGTTCCCCTCTTGCAAGGTCCATGCCTCGCTTCCATACGTCAGGGTAGGGATCACAATACCATCATGCAGTGACTTCTTAACTTCCATACTCACCTCCCTATTTCTCATCACTGCTTTCAGTGTACCAACAACCTTCCTTCCCTGCTGTACCCTTTCACGCACTTCATCCCCCAAAGTTCCATCCTTACTCATCACACTACCCAAGTACTTGATAATAATAATAATAATAATAATAATAATAATAATAATAATAATAATAATAATAACAACAATACTACTACTGCTACTACTACTTTTACTTCTACTACCACTACTACTACTAATAATAATAACAACAGTAATAATAATAATAATAATAATAATGATAATAATAATAATAATAATAATAATAATAATAATATAAGAGAGAGAGAGAGAGAGAGAGAGAGAGAGAGAGAGAGAGAGAGAGAGAGAGAGAGAGAGAGAGAGAGAGAGAGAGAGAGTACAAACGAATACAAAGGAATGCAAATAGGAAACAAATCTGTTGGTCCTTTTGTGGGTGTCTGTTATGGGAAGGGCGATAAATGAAATATTTCTTGAGTTAAAGAGAAGGACAGAGAAGCAGGAAAGAAAGGGAGAGGAAAAGGAGGGGGAGAAAGAGGGAGAGTGGAAGAAGATGGAAGGAGAGGAGAGGGAGAGAGGCTGAAGAGGACGGAAAAATAGGGAGGGGATGAAGTAATGAAGGTATGTGAGGGATGAAGGGGGAGGAAGGGAGGGGGAGTGAGGGAGGGAGGGAAAGGAAAGGGAGGGTATGAGGGAAAGAGTGGAATGGGAGGGAGAGAGCGAGGGAGGGATAGGGAGGGGAAGGGTGGGAAGGAAAAGGGAGATGGTGGTATGTAACAAAAAATATAAAGAATGATGGGGGGGGGGAGAAGGAAGGACATTACAGGAGGGCAAGAAGTCGGAAGAAGACGAAGTGAACCCCACATCTCTCTCTCTCTCTCTCTCTCTCTCTCTCTCTCTCTCTCTCTCTCTCTCTTCTCTGTTTCACTGCTTTTGTTTACGCTTCTCTTTTTCTTATCTCTTCTCTTTTCCTCTATTTCTTTCTTTTTTCTCTCTTCCTTACATCTCTCTCTTTCTCCCATAACCACTTTTCCTCTCTCCTCCTTTCAATTTCCTTCCCTCCCTTTTTTCTTCTTCTTCCCTCCATCCCTCCCTTTCTCCCTCCCTTCCTCACCTCTTCTCAATTTTTCTCTCCTCATCCTTTTCTCCCTCATTTCCCTCCCCAGCTTTGTCGTTTTCTGCTATTTCTCTTCCTTCTCATTTAACTATATATATATTTTTCCCTCCCATATCTCTATTCTTCTTTTTCTACCTTCTGCATTTTTTTTTTAAATTGTTCCACTCGTATGCATTCTCCCTCTATTTTTGTCGTTCCCCCATTTTCTATCCTACTACCTCACTGTTCTTATTTCTTCTTGTTTTCGCTTTTTCCTCGTCTCTCTTTTCCCTCTCCAGTCTTTCTACTTTTCTTTTTCTCACGTCTCTCTTTTCCCCCTCTTCCTCCTTTCTATCTTTCCCACCTTCTGTCTCTCAGAACTTCTTTTTCGCCCTCTCTCATTCCCCCTTCTTCCTTCTCTAATCTCTCTCTCTCTCTCTCTCTCTCTCTCTCTCGTTCCGATTTCTGTCTTTCCCTGTCTCTATTTCTCCTTTGCATCTCTCTGTTCCCTCCACAGTTTCTTATGTCTCCTCTTCTTCTTTCCCCTCCTCTCTCTCCCTCCCCCCCCTCTCTCTCTCTCTCTCTCTCTCTCTCTGCAGCGCTCGTCCCTAGCCCCATGAGACCCAGGAAAGGCATCCATCTAAGCCAGGATGAGGATAAAATACAGGGAATCTAATGAAAATGGATTACTGCAGCGCCTGATTTTTTTTTTAGTTTCCCCTGAAATGCGCTTTTCTTTCTCGTAGTCTTTCTTCTCTCTCTCTCTCTCTCTCTCTCTAACTCCACACAATGCAAAACTGTCTTCCTACACCCCATCGTTATCTCTCATTTTTATCTCTTATCTCCAACTCCCCTTTTTCACCATTAACATCTCCAGTGACACCTAATGGCCTCAAAATCACGTATACCTTGAAGAATTTTGCGTGGGGAAGATCGTAGTAATATACCTGTATACTTACCTTCAGAATACTTGAGTCCTCCACGAAACTCAGCGAATAACTGTAAAGAAAATGGTTTGGGTTAGAATGTGTGTTATTGTAAGTATTTCGGATGTGTTTGCGATTTTTCACGGAAAGACTTGGATTATGAAGAGATTTGTATTCTCTCTTTGTCTCTGTCTCTGTCTCTGTCTCTGTCTCTGTCTCTGTCTCTGTCTCTGTCTCTCTCTCTCTCTCTCTCTCTCTCTCTCTCTCTCTCTCTCAGCAGTCAGTAGCTTTCTTTTTATTCATATTTAGTCCGTATGACCTCAAGAGAACCTAGGGGTCTGTTTGGTCTATGTATATATGTTACAACTCTCTCTCTCTCTCTCTCTCTCTCTCTCTCTCTCTCTCTCTCCTTGACAACGAATTTCTCTTCAAAAAGGTATCCTCTCTATTAACTACATATGTCCACACTTCTCCAGCTCAGTCCAAGCTATCACTCTCCCACGCTCACCATCTCTATTCTAAATACTTATTGATTTTCTGTTCCATTTTAGCCTTATATTTCATTTTTTCCTGCCCACCTCTCTCTCTCTCTCTCTCTCTCTCTCACGCTCTCTCTCTCTCTCTCTCTCTCTCTCTCTCTCTCTCCATTTACTCCCCTCCCTCACTCCCCTTTCCCCCTCTCACTCCTACTCCTCACCCACGCACTTTCCTCCACAGACAGACTCACACACACACACACACACACACTTTTAAAATCGCTCCCCCCTATACCTTGGCTTCTTTTCCTCTTGACCTAAAGCCCAAGAGGGGACTTCCTTCCTGTCCCCCTTCCCTTTCCCCTCTTTCTCAGATCTCCTCTCCTTTATGTGTGTTCCATTTGCGGCCCATTCTTTCCCATTCTCCTCTAATCATCTTACTTTTCATCTTGGTGTTATTATGCTTTTCGTCTTTCTCTCTCTCTCTCTCTCTCTCTGTTGACTCCATTCCCAAGCCCCCTTACTCAAACCCCACTCAATCCCACATTTCATCCCTTCCCACCCCCTCTACCATCATCCTCACTCCCCATGACTGTACTTTCACTCCCACTTCTCCCTCTCTCCCTCTTTCCTCCGTCTCTCTCCTCTTACCCTCTTTCTCTCCTTTCCCTCTCTCCTGTTCTACCTCTCTCCCACTTCTTCTCAGGCTTCCAGTCACTCTTTCACTGCTCTCTCTCTCTCTCCCTCTCTCTTTCCTTCTCTCTCGTGTTTCCCAATCCTCCTTGCCTCCTACTCTCTCTCTTTACCTCCCTTCTTTCTTTTTACTCCCTTCCAATTCCTCCATCATCCGTTTCATTCCCTCAATTATCCTTTTTACTCCCACTATTATCCTTCCCTCCCCTCTCAATCCTACCTTATCGACAGACTCAATCCATTCAATTTACCTCTCTCTCTCTCTCTCTCTCTCTCTCTCTCTCTCTCTCTCTCTCTCTCTCTCTCTCTCTCTCTCCCTCTCTCAGTCTTTCTCCACTTCCTCATATCCCTTCGAACTTCTCCCTTTCTCCCTCCTCCAACCTTCTTCCTCCCTCCTCTCCTTTTCCCTCCCATCTCCGTCTTTTCCACAGCCGACTAAATACATTCCTCCCGGCTGCTCCCAAACGTCAAATGCAATCAGTGAGATGTTTGAGAGGAAAACTGTTTCTCCTGCCGACGTTATTATTTTTCATCGCCCCCTCTCACATTTTATCGTCCCCGGGGTCTTGGTGGGATTTGGAGAGAGAGAGAGAGAGAGAGAGAGAGAGAGAGAGAGAGAGAGAGAGAGAGAGAGAGAGAGAGAGAGAGGGGGATTTCAGGACTGCTTTTTCTTTGGATTATGTATTTGGTAAGATTCTGGATAGGGACGCCTTCAAGTGGTGGCACTCATATGACAGTGCGGTTCATCTGCCTGGTTATATAAAAGTCCCTCATTCCCTCCCTGTTCTATAAAAGGAAGAAGAAGAACAGCAGAGGAAGAGCAAAGTCAGCCTGCAATCCACCGGGTTCATGTTCCGATGAGGCTGGGGTTGCAACTACAACTACTACTACATTTTTGATATATATTAGTCTTCAATTTACCTTTGTAATTACATCTCAGTGGAAATTGGGATTAGGGTGATGATAATAATGAATAAACTTTTCAAATATTTTCTGGATTAATATTTTTGCTAAACAGCCGCACTTGGAGTCAAATACAGAAAGAAAGATAAGTTTGATTTAAGAGAGAGGTTAATTAAAATAAGGTTACTCAGTCATTTTATAATATTCGCTTATGTGTGGTTACCTTCACATCTTTCCTCTCGCCGTTAATTTTTCTCTCCCTTAAACTCTTCTTCTTCTCGCCCTTTCTCCCGTCACAGTTGCTACTACCTCTCTCTCTTCCCCACCTACACGTTCATCAGGTCTACCCACGCACTCGTTGTCCATTTACTTCCACACACACTCCCTGTCTCTTTCCACTCCCCCTCTCTGTCTTTCTTTTGCTTATAGGCATCATTCCTTCTCATTCTCACTCATCCTTCTCTCTCTCTCTCTCTACACACACACACACACACACACACACACACACACACACACACACACACACACACACACACACACACACACATCTCTCCCCACCCCACCCCCTGGCCTAAACCCTCCCCATCCTTGTGTCTCCTGTTGGATTGCGTTGTCATTTTCCTCATTTCGGAAATCCCCCAACCTAATTCCTACTCGCGAAGGAAAGAGAAACAGAGCGGCGATAGTCCTTTAACCCCACTTTCGTCCTTCCAAGGCTCACTTCCCACTACTTCGACAGTGGGATCTTCGACCTTCCTACAGCGTCCCAAATCGAACCTCAAATCCGTAATGAGCGTCTGGTGTACGGGGGTGGGGCTACGAAGGGTAATTCTCCGTCAAATTGGTCTAGAGTGGAACAGCGAGACAAGAGGCCCGCGAGAGAGAAAAATGGGAGGGACGATTTGGAGGGAAAGGGGTTTAGAATGAATGGACCTGGTGGGAAGGAGAGAGGGAGAGCCAGCAGGGAGAGAGGCATTCCTGTAGAGGCGTTGCTGAAGGAATGAAGGCAGGTGCTGGAAGAATGAAAAGATGACTGGAAAATGGCTGCTGGAATAATGAGAGAGCACACTGGAAAGAGATTTATGGAAATATTGTAATTGGATGCTGGGAGAATGAAAAGGTGTCAGGAAAGGATGTCTTGGAAGAATCAGAGGGTGTGCTTGGAAGAAATGAAAAGTGATTGCTGGAAGAATTAAAATGGACGGAGGAAGGAAGGAAGGAAGGGAAAGAATGCTCGAAAGAAGAAAAGGGCCACTGTAAAGGAAAAGAGTTGACGAAAAAGTGAAAAGGCTCGGTGGAAAGGGTTTTAAAAAGGGAGAGGGCTCACTGCAACTATGAAAAGACCTGATGGAAAGGGTTTTAAAAAGGGAAAGAGCTTACTATGACAATGAAAATTCTGCTGGAAAGGTGATGCTGAAAGACGGGAAGGGCCTCCTGGAAAAAAGAGTGGTACCGCTGGAAGGGAATACAGCAGCTAGAAGAATGGAACATCTTGCTGGAAAGTAGTTCTTCGAAGAATGAATGGGCTTTCTGGAAGTCTGATAGAGTCTACTGCAAAGAACAGAGGGATCGCCTGAAGGGAAACAGGTTGCTAAAAATGAAACGGATTCCTGAAAAGAATAGTAGGAAGCGGTTGTTGAAAAAAAAAGAAGAAGAGTTGCTGGAAGAAGGAATGGGATGCTGGAAGAACGAAGTGGATGCTGGAAGAACGAAGGGGTTGCTGGAAGAATGAAGGGGTTGATCGAAGAACAAAGGGGTTGATGAAAGAACGAAGGGGTTGCTGGAAGAACGAAGGAGCTGATGGAACAAAGAAGAGGTTGATGGAAGAACGAAGGGGTTACTGGAAGAATGAAGAGGTTTATGGAAAAAGGCCGCTGCAGGACTGAAGGAACCATTTGGAAAGGAAAGCTGAGTAGCTGGAAAGGAGACAGGAAGTGCTGGAAAGAGGTTACCGCTGGAATGAAAAGGGTCAGTTGGAAAGGAGAAGGGGACTGTAAGAAGGTAAAGGGAAACTGTTGTAAGGGAAAAGGAAGCAGATGGAAGAGGGAACGAGGCTGTTGGAAGACAAAAGGAGGGACCAAGAGAGAGAGAGAGAGAGAGAGAGAGAGAGAGAGAGAGAGAGAGAGAGAGAGAGAGAGAGAGAGAGAGAGAGAGAGAGAGAGAGAGAGAGAGAGAGAGAGAGAGAGAGAGAGAGAGAGAGAGAGAAGAGAAAGGAGCTAAAAAGATAGAGCTGATGGAAGAGACAAAGAAACTCACGGAAGAGGGAAAGAGACCAATGGAAGACAAAGAAAGGGCCCATGAGAAGGGACATAGAAACTGATGGATGAGAGGGGCGAGGAAGGAAGAGACAGGGTGAGGGGAGCCCATGAAAGAGTGATAAAGGCTGACAGAAGAGGGAAAGAGGAAGATGGAAGAGAAAGAGAGGGAAAGGGAGGGAATAGAGAGAGGAGCCGATGGACGTGAGAGAGGAGCTGAAGGAAGTGAGAGAGGGGAAGGAAAATGGAAGAGAGTGAGAGAGAGAGAGAGAGAGGGGAAGGGGTGAGTGGCCGCTGCTATTCTTTCCCTTCTCCGGTGTTCCTGGTGGAGCTGATAGAAACGCAACTGTCCTGTTGAATCACATGGGATTGGTCTGGTAGGGAGGGAGATGGGGGGGTTCGTTGGAAAGAGAGAGAGAGAGAGAGAGAGAGAGAGAGAGAGAGAGAGAGAGAGAGAGAGAGAGAGAGAGAGAGAGAGAGAGAGGAAGGGCTCTAGAAGTAGATAGTGAGTAACTGCTGGAAGGAAGAGCAAGAGGACTTGCTGGAAAGAGGAAAATGGAGTGCCGGAAGGCGGGAAACAGACTGCTGGAAAGAGAGAAATGCAGTGCTGGAAGAAGGGAAACAGAGTGCTGGAAAAAGAGAAATAGTGCTGGAAAGAAGGAAATAGAGTGCCGGAGAGAGGGAAAAAGTCTATCTATCTATTGCCAGACGCCTTAATCCCGTACGGGGTGGCCACAAACAAATCGCCTCCACGTCGCCCTGTCCCCCACCATTTCACTGCCTTCTTCCAAACTCACACCCCCCTCTATCATATACCTCTCCACTTCATCCCTCCATCTCATCCTCGGCCTCCCCCTCCCTCTCCCCTCCTCCACCTCACTCACAAACACTCTCCTCGTCAGTCTCTCACTCTTCATCCTCTCCACATGGCCAAACCACCTCAGTGTGTTCCTCCTAAAGCTTCCTGTCATATCCACATCCACACCACAACGCTCCTTTATATCCTCATTTGTCAACCTGTCTCTCCATGTGACTCCACAGTCTTCTCTTAAATAACTCATTTCCACTGCTCTCTCTCTTGACTTGTGTCTTTCCAACAATGTCCAAGCTTCACTTCCATACATTAGAGTTGGTATCACAGTACTGTCATGTAGTAACTTTTTCACTTCAATGCTCACTTCCCTGTTTCTTATCACTGCTTTCAAAGAACCAGCAACCTTTCTTCCTTGTTGTACCCTTTCAAGCACTTCACCCTCCAAACTTCCATCCTTACTCATCACACTTCCCAAGTACTTAAACGTACTCACATTTTCCATTTCCTTACCATCCAACCTCGCTGTACATTCACTAATTTCACCTCTCTCAAAGACCATCAGTTTACTCTTCCCTACATTCACCTATAGAAAAAGTGCTGGAAAAAAAATAAATTGAGCGCTGGAAAGAGGGAGAATAGAATGCTGAAAAAAGGGAAATAAGGTGTTGGAAAGAGGGAAATAGAGTGCTGGAAAGAGGGAAATAGGGTGCTGGAAAGAGGGAAACAGAGTGCTGGAAAGAGGGAAGTAGAATGTTGGAAAGAGAAGAACAGTGCTGGAAAGGAGAGAGAGAGCTTGTTGGAATGAAAAAGAGTTTACTGGTAAGGAGAAACGAGCTTGATGTAATGGAGAAAGTTACTGGAACGGAAAAAGCTCTTGCTGAAAGGGAAAGAGAGCTTATTAGGACGGAAAATAAGTTAGCTGGAAGGGAAAGGCAGCATATTGGTAGGGAAAGAGAGCTTGCTGGAGGGAAAAGAGGACTTGTCGGAAGGGAAACAAAGATTGCTGGAAAGGAGAGAGAGCTTGCTTTGAGGGGAAGAGAGCTTGCTGGAACGGATAAAGAACTTGCTATAAAGGAGAGAGAGCTTGCTGGAACGGACAGAGAGCTTGCTGGAACGGAGAGAGAGCTTGGTGGAAAGAGAGGCTGGACCCTGCAAGTAGAAACTGAGAAATTGCTGGAAGGAAGAGTGTCACTGCAGGAAGAGAGGAATGGGATCATAGCGAAGAGAGAGAGAGAGAGAGAGAGAGAGAGAGAGAGAGAGAGAGAGAGAGAGAGAGAGAGAGAGAGAGAGAGAGAGAGAGAGAGAGAGATCGCTGGAAGCAACAAAGACTACAAAAATGAAAAAGAGAAGACAGGTCCTTTATGCAGGGAGTGAGGAATTACTGGAATGAGGAGGGAAGGAACGGTAGAGTGGAGACAGAGGCTGCAGGAAGGGGCAAACACTACTGAAAGGGAAATGCAAATTAATGGAGAGGAAAACGAGGACTTGTGAGTAGGAAGTAAGGAAGTATTGAAAGGGCTAAATGAAAATGGCAGAAAAATGAAAATAGATTCCAGGAAATGGCACAGAGATTGCTAGAAATGACAGAAGTAATACGAAAAGGGAAAAACGGAACTGTTGGAAAGGGGAAAGAAAAACAGGATAACTTGGAAGTAAAATTGAACCTTTTTCCCAAGATCCAATGGGGTTGCCGTTGTTTGCTTACCTTTCCTTTGTACTGGAAGGCGGAGTGGGACTGCTGGAGGCTATCGGAAAAAAGAAAGATGGACTGCTAAAAGGGTTGGACGGCTTCAGCTCTTTTCCCCCTTTGGTGTCCCTGATTTAGCTGACAGGAACGCAACTATGGTGGCGAAATTCATGGGTTTGGGGAAGTGAAGGGGGGAGGGGTTGGGGAAGTAAATGGAGGGGGAAGGGGGTGGCTCTGGCGGTAGGGGATATGCGACTCAGCAGGGTGGAATTTTGGAAGGATCACTGCGGGGAAGAGAGGTACTGCTTACGACTGTGGGTTTGATCTTGTACATTTCACATCTTCAGTCTGACAACGTATGGTTTATCTCTGCTATACTGTCTCCCAATTTTCTTTATATTTTACTATTCCCTGGCATTTTATTCAGTTTAGGGAGAAAAATAAGATTATGGAAAGGTTCATGGAAACTGCTCCTAACCCATCGCTTAAAACTGTTTCCCCAAAGTAATCAAAATCGTCTGAAGGTAGCAAAAGTAAACCTATAAAACACATTACCGGATTAAAGGGATTAATTTATTTCCTACGATCATTTTTTTTTTTTTAATCTCAAAACGATTTTAATCAACTTTCTGAAAATTTCTTTAAAATGCAGGGGTTTGGTACAGCCTTCATTAACCCCTTCACTACGAGGGGATCTCCAAAGCTGAATAAAGTGGTCTGATATTAACTAGAATAAATGAATAACACGACTTTGGCCTGAATGGGGTTAATATTACACAACTTACTATACTCGTTTCACATCAGCTAGGCCTAATCTTGCATTCTCTTCTTTCTGGTCACTGAGCCGTAACAAGAGATTAAACTTAGAATACAGTGTTATGGAAAAGACGCAGAGCCGTAGTATTATCTTTTTTCGCCACTGAGCTACGGGATATAAACTGCAAAAGGATGAAAATGTGAGAAAAGAATGGGAGCTCAGAGTGGAAGGGATGAACATTGAAGAGGGTGGGGATCGAAACGGTGATGGAAGGGGAGTGATGATGGAGGGGGAAGTCGTATATGTAAGGGATGTGAGGATGATGTGAAGACTGGGGATGGAAGAGGAGGGTAAGATGGAGAGAGGGTAGAGATGAAAAAGATGGCAGTGGAATGAGGATGAGGATAGAAGGGAAGGTTGGGGTAGGTGAGGTTGGAACAGAAAGGGGCGAAGAGAAGAGGAGAGACAAGAGAAAACGGGAAGAGAAAGGCAAGAAGAGGAGGAAGAGGAGGAGGAGGCGAGACAGCGATAAGATGTAGGAGGGAGAAACAAACAAAAATGCCCTAAATATTTCTTCATAAAAAACTGATGACTTTGAATGGAAAAGAATAAGAATGATGAGAAAAAAAAGTCAGACGAAGGATGGAAAACAGAAAAATTGTGGTTAGAAGAGAGATGGAAGAGAAAATGGGAAGAGAAAAAGCAAGGGGGAGGAGGGTCTTATGTATAAATGCCCTGAATATCTCTTTATGAAAAAAATGGAAGGCTCATTTAGGTGGCGACTCCCGGGGCATTGTTCCCTCACAAAGACAGGGTTGCATTCAGCCGCCACCACCACGGCTACAGAAACTATTTAATTAGAGAGAGAGAGAGAGAGAGAGAGAGAGAGAGAGAGAGAGAGAGAGAGAGAGAGAGAGAGAGAGAGAGAGAGAGAGAGAGAGAGAGAGAGAGAGAGAGAAAATAACAGGATACATGCCGGAGTATAGAAGAAACTGATGCTGACTGATAATTTACCCCTTCAGTCCCTAACCTTTTCACACTTGGAGCTATAAATAGGGACCTAGAAAGTAAATCTGACAGTGGCTTGTCGTACCCCGAGAAGATGTTCAGGTGTATTCTAAGTCACATCGAGGTCATCCTTTTTGTCGTTTTATTTTATCTTATTTTTTTTAGGGGGATGTTTAGTAGTTTCCCAATGGCGTGTAATATCGTCTGGAGTTTGCCCTAGTAAAACAGATCAGGTGGTCGTCCGTGAACTAAGGGTTAGTAGTAGCAGATGTAGCCCCAAATTCATCTGAAACGTGAACCCGGTGGACACAGGCCGAAGTTGTCTTTCTCCAATGGTTCATCCTCCTCCTTTCGAGGGTAGGGAGGGAGCTGAGGGACGCTTGTATAACCAGACAGAGGAACCACCTGGTTATATCGGTCCCACTACTTGAAGGCGTCTCTCTCCAGGAACAGGATTAAGGATTAAAGGCTATATCGAAGCCCTTCAGTTCCCAAATCTCTCCTCATCTGAATCAAACCGTTTGGATATAGCAATAATACACAAAAAAGTCGCTAGATACAAGGGTTTGATTAGAAAGGGGATTGCGGTGGCGGGGAGGAGGTGACAATAGCGTGATAAACAATAGACGTGAAGGAGAAGCTGCGGGTGTGTGATAATGTAAGCTGATTATTAGTTGCGTGAGTTAATGATGAAGCGTCGAAGGAGAGAAGGTGGGAAGAGGGGGAGGGAACCAGGGAGACTCCGAAGGCCACGAGAATAAAGCTCTTTGGCCCTATACTTGCAATGTTGAGTCTTCGTAGTACCTGTTTCATGGCGATTTACCTTGCATATTCCAGCACGTTCTTCCTTTGAATTTTAGTTTACATCCACACAGATTGCAAAAACAGCACAGAGGAGAATATCAACGTGCCATTTAATGAAATAAACTGATAAGGAAGAGGTAAGAATAAGGGACTATCTGAGTAGTGGGAAAGATGAACTGCAAAAGAGAGTTTAGTTTTGACAGTGTATATGCAGCCAAATTCGTGAGTATCTTAAGTAGTGAACATCAGCATAAGCGATGTAATGACAATATCTGTGCATATAAGATCAACTACACAAGTGAGTTTAGTGCTGCAGACTAGAAAAGCCCGAGAATGTAAGTGCCATATATTTAATTATCTTCAGCAGACGTCACTTGATAAGCCAATGTTGTACTAGAAACATCCAGGCGTTCAAGTACATAAGTATCCTACCCCATTTCCTCTATAGTAGCCAAAAGACTGCAGTAGTGGTAGTTGTTGCAATTTGAATGTGAACCCACTTCAGCATTCCATCAGTCACCTTTCGGGAGATGGGGAAGTACTTGAGGAACGTTTGCATAACTAGGTAGTTGAGCCGCCCAGTTATATGGATGCCAGCACGTGAAGGTGTCCTCTCCAGCATCAAAGAGTGCAGTAGTAACAATGATAATATAATTTACCTGTAAAAATACCCACATTAAAATAAGACCACTATAAACAGGCGCGAGAAACAGGGGAGAGTAGTAGGAGACCGAACGATTAAAAAAAAAAAAAAAAAAAGGAACTCGAGATGGAGACGGACAAATATAGGCAAAAATTCGACGAGAAACAGGGATCGAGACAAAGACTGAAATTTTGAAACAGCAAGACACGGAAACACCAGGAGACAAGGAATAGTAACAAGGAACAAGAACGGATGGAAGATGTGAATGGAGGAGGAAGAAGAGCAAGTAACAGGGAAGAGGAAGAAGGAATATGAAAGGAAACACGATGGTAAAGGAAGGAATAAAACACGCAGCAAGAAAAACACGAGGGAAAAATACACAGAAAACAGCAAGTAAAATAGAAAAGCGGCAAAGGAGAAGACTAAATGTGGAAAAATGCCAGTCTGCAAACTAAGTGGACTAAGCAGAAATATGACAAATCTGGAACAAGAACAGATTAAACATGAAAAGTGGCATAGCAGAAAATTGAGCAGGATTAATGACAACTCTGACAGATTAACCGAGGCAAACGGCAAAGCAGCAGGGTAAACAGAGCGTGGCAAAACAGCAGACTGAGCAGGGAAAGTGACGAAGCAGAAGAAAACGAGAAATGGAAAAAGTAGTTAAAATGGGAACGCTGCCAAGCATAAAGAGTAAAAAAGAATAAGTAGGAATGTTGACAAAGAAACTGGGATCACAAAGAAGCAAACTGATTATGAAAAAGCAAGGCAGGACTGAAAGTAGAATACTATGCAAAAGAGCAATATGGGGAACAGGAGCAGGAACAAAGACAAACGAAGCAGAAGTTAAGCCTGGAACAAAAGCAGACAAAGCGGGAAGTAAAACTGAAACAAAAGCAGCCAGAACAGAAAGAAATCAGGAACGAAAGCAGACTAATATAAAAAATCCACCAAGACGTAAAGCAAAAATAAATAAAAAAATAAAACAAACAGTATGATGAAACAGTAATACAAGCAAATATTATCATTATCATCATCAGTTATCATCATCATCATTACCCACCTAAGGATGGAGTGAGGCAGACCGAGAAAACAAGGAACGAGAAAGAATGAACTGCCAAAACCATGCCCAATGAAATGGAGGAAATGTACACAAAGATCAAAATAAAGTAGGAGCCAAAGCAGATTCAGTAGGAAATATAACAGCAGAAGGAATCTACTAGGCAGAAGTAGCGTGAAGCAGAAACACAGCTGAGATGTAAAAGCTAAAGCAGGGAAAGGAGCAGACAAAGCAGAATAAGATACGAGAAAAACCAAAAGCGAAAGGAAGAAAATGGAAAGTTAGCAGGGATTCACTAAGCAGGAGCAGACTGAGGCAGGCAAGCAGACACAGTGCTCGAGATTAATGCTGAAAAAGTAATAAATGCAGAAATGAAGGAAACAGGAGGAACAAAAGCAGACTAAGCAGAAAAAATACAACAGCAACAGAACACAGTAAGCAACAGCAGCGAGAGGCAGGCAGGCGGGTAGGTCAGGTTTAATGACAAAAACGGAACAAAAGCAGACTAAGCAGAAAATGAAACAGGATCAAAAGCAGACTAAGCAAAAAATTTACAGCTGCAGGAATACTCTAAGCAGAAGCAGCTTGGGGCTGGCAGGCAGGATGCAGGGCAGGTTTAATGACATGAAGGAACAAAAGCAGACTCAGCAGAAAGTGAAACAGGGACAAAAGCAGACGGTAAACATCAGCAGTAACACTAAGCAGGAGGAGCGTGGAGCATGCAAGTGGGCAGGTCAGGTTTAATGACAAAAGGAACAAAGCAGACTAAGCAGAAAGTGAAACAGGGGCAAAGCAGACAATAAAACAGTATCAGGAACACACTAAACAGACACTGAACAGGAGCAGAGTGAGGCAGACATCCACACAGCTCAGGTTTAATGCCAAAACAGAGTCGTGGCGGCTTTGCATCTTTAAAACCCACAGGGCAAATTTCGCCATCGACCAGCGTTCTCTCCGCCTGCAGCAGCACCCACAGCAGACGTTCCTGTGGCCGCCCCCCCCCTCCTCCTCGCCCCACATTCTCTCACCACCCTCCCTCACACCACCATCCCTCCCTCTCCTTCAACTTTCCTTTCCCTCCTCTCTTTCCTACTCTCTCTCTCTCTCTCTCTCTCTCTGACTCATACACCGTACCCACTCCCTTTCCCCCCCCAACCCCATTTCTAACTTTTTCCTTCCGATCCCTTCATTCCTCTCCCACGTCCCTCTCCCCCTCTCTTCCAACTCTCCCTTCCTTCATCGTTTCTTTCGTCTCCCTCATCTCCTCCCCTTTCCAACAACTTTTCCTCCCCCCCCCACCCCTCCTTCCTTCCTCTTCCTGTCCTTTCTCACTCTCACTATACCCCTTCCGCTCTCTCTCTCCCACTCTCCCATACTTTCTCCTCCTAGCCTCCGTCCCCTCTCTCACGCCCACTTTTCACCCACCTTTCTCCCTCCCTCACTCTCAAATCTCTTTCCTTCTTTCCTTCTCGTTTTTACTTCCCCTCTCTTACTCTCACTCACTGTCTCTCGCTGTCTCTTCGCTCCTTTCACTGTCCATCTTCTTCTCCCTCTAGCTCTCCCTTCCTTCCTTTTATTTCATTCCTCCTTCCTTCCTCTTCTTCCACTCTTCCTTCCTCTTCTTCCACTCTTCCTTCCTCTTCCACTCTTCCTTACTCTTCTTTCACTCTTCCTTCCTCTTCCACTCTTCCCTCCTTTACCAATTCCTCTTCCTCTCCCTTGCCTTTCCTCCATCTCATTCCCCACTCAAACTCCCCTGTCTCTTCTCTCTCACCCACCTTTTCCTCCCTCTCATTCTTTCTCCCCTGTCTCCTTCATAGCATTTCTTTCCCTTCTCTTTCATTTAATTCCATTTCTCTCCCCCTCCCATTCTCTTTCTCTCACTCATTTTCCTCTTCTTTCATTGTCCTTGTACTTCCTTTTTTACCCATGATCTCTCGCCCACTTCCCCGTCCCTACTCTTTTTTTTCTTTTTTTTTCTTTTTTACCTTCCCCTCACTCTTTACCACACCCGTCGCCCCCCTCTCTCCCTCTCTGTCCACTATACTCTTTCTAATTTTCTCTCCTTCTCTCCATCATTTCCTCTTTAGTATCTCATTTCATCTCTCCTTTCTTTCGTTTCCCCCCCTTCCCTCTCTCTTCATCCCTAGCCATCCCCTCCATGACTTTTCCTCCTTCTCTTCAGTCTTCACCATCTTCTCCCCAATTCCCTTCCATTCCACTACCCTACCCATATCTCTCTCTCTCTCTCTCTCTCTCTCTCTCTCTCACATTTCACCACCTAACTCTAATACTCTCTCTACTCCATCACTCTCCCCTCCATCTATACTCCCTCTTCTCTCTTCTCTCCCCTCTCTCCTCTTTCTATCACTCCCCCACCCCTTCTCCTGTACAGCCTCCTTGCTCCCTCATTTTTTCTTCACTTTTCCTCCTCTCACTCCTTCTCCTCCTTCTCCAACCTCTCCCCATTCTCTCCCTCACCCATCCCTCCCCATTTCCAGCCTCCCTCCCACATCCCTCCCCATTTCTAGCCTCTCTCCTCCATCCCTCCCCCTTTCCAACCTCCCTTCCTCTCCCCTAATTGTCTCCCTCCCCCACCTCTCCCTCTCTCCCATTCTCTCCCTCCCCCATCCTCCCCCTTTCCAGCCTCCCTCCCTTATCCCTCCCCCTATCCATCCTCCCTTCCTTTCCCCCAATTCTCTCCCTCCCCCACCCTTCCCTCTCCCTATTTCCTTCCTCCCCCACCCCTCCCCCGTCTCCGAGTTTCCTCCCCTTCCCCCCTCCTCCCCCCTCACTCCCCGCACCGCCGCAATGCTGGTTACTCACTTCCATTATTCATTGTGACCCAGCAAGTGTACACCCTCGCCTTGGGGTTACTTACACAGCGCAAATGAATAAACTTCCTCCACTGCATTTCTACCTACCTACCTTGGACCCCATCCCTGTAACATAGCACACCAAATATTAACTCAATCCCTCACTACAACGGGGCATTCCTCATTCCAGTCACGCAATACCCGGACGATTTTTATTCAGCTCTGGAAGGGTCTCTGGAAGTGGAGGGGTTCATGAAGGCTGTATCTAACCCTTGTGGTTCAAAAGGAGGGGTTTTGTGCGCTGAATAAAATCGTCTGAAGGCAGCAAGAGTGAAATGAAATAACATGGTATGGATGTGAAGTGGTTAATATCTGGTGGGAAAATTGTGGAGAAAAGGGTCTCTCAGAATGACGATGATGATGATGATGATGATGATGATGATGATGATGATAATAATAATAATAATAATAATAATAATAATAATAATAATAATAATAATAATAATAATAATAATAATAATGAGTAATAATATAATAACAGACACCAATAAATACTCCTATTACTACTACTCCTGCTAATACTACTTTTACTACTATTACTGCTACTACTGCTACTACTACCAACAATAATAATAAGAGTACCTGCCCCCGTCAATCAAAATATACCATTCAAGTCCTACTCTTTCCTTCTCCAGACAGTTAAGTTATCAAAGAAGAAACTCATTGACCTGGAAGGGTTAGTTACAGCCTTCATTACCTCCTACACTACTCGACAAAGTGACTGTTCATTCTCCAACCAGCTCTTCTGTGGGTCATTTCCCTTGCCTCAACATCTTGCATAATTCACTATCTCAACATCTTGCATAATCCACCATCTCAACATCTTACCTAATTCACTCTCTCAACATCTTGCATAATTCAAAACCTCAACACTTCCAATTACCATATCTTTTTCACCTTCTTCTTGACCTACTAGGCCTCCATCCACCTTCAGACTCACTCACAAGACATTACACCTTCTCCAGTGCATCAAAACAACCTTGGTGTCCTGAGAAGCTCCACTCACAACCCATCTAGACTCTTCCAACGCACAAACATAACCTCAGTGTTCAGATTTGTTCCAGTTTTAGGTTAGCTTACCTTCCCCAATATATAAAAATAACAATTACCCCCCCAAAAATCACCATCACGACGCACTGCAATATCTCCGTCACACAAACATAATGTCAGAGTTCAGATATACCGTATACGAAAGTTATCAGTTCCTAAAATAAACACAAGATAAGAGCGTACGTCTTTCCCCCCCACTCATAATATCCACTTGCCTTACTAAATAAAAATGAGAGCCAAAGATTTTTTGAGGAAAAGAGAGAGAGAGAGAGAGAGAGAGAGAGAGAGAGAGAGAGATTAAGTTTCCCCTCCCTTCCATAATATCCACTTGCCTTATTAAATAAACATGAGAAAGCATAAGTCTTACATCCCCTCCATAATAATCACTTGCCTTAATAAACATACTGGAGAGAGCTTATGTTTTTCCCTCTCCCCAAATAACATCCACTTGCCTAAATAAACATGAGAGTTTTTTCCACCTACCCATATCATCAGCCTCCCTTAAATATAAACACAAAAAAGAGCTTAATTTCTCTCTCTCTCTCTCTCTCTCTCTCTCTCTCTCTCTCTCTCTCCAAATAACATCCACTTACCTTGATAAACATATGAGTGAAGTTAAGTTTTTTCCCTCCAGCACAAAATATCTCCTTGCTTTAATTAACCAGTCGCATCTAGCATTCTCCATCACAGAAAACAACCTTACCACCCATACATACGTCGTCCATATCGCATTAATTTCCCTCCACCAAAGCAATAAAGCGAAGAAAACAACATTAACACCCACGCATACATCGTCCACACTGTATAAAAGTCTCTCCATCAAAGAAATAAAGCAAAGAAGATTACCTTAGGACACCCAGATATACTTTGTCCACATTGAATTCCCCTCCACCAAAGAAATGCCCCGTCCCTGAAGCAGTTTACCCTCATCACCCCGCAAATACAATATCAACGTCCACACATACCTCACCCTCCAGGCATCAAACGCCCTGTACCACACCGACATACCAAACAAGTTCCCGTCCTACCCTCAAGCCCACCAACCCTCATTTGCCCCCTCAACACCTACCTGCCTCTGAGCTTCCCCCTTCCCCTACTCCTCCATCCTCACCGTTGTCCCCCTCCCCTTACTTCTCCATCCTCACCGTTGTCCCCTCTCCCTGCCTTTCAACTCCCCCTTCACTTAATCTCCCCTCCCCTCCCCGCGATTGTTCCACGGTTGTCCCTGATTTTAAGCTCCCACCTCCCCCCATCGCCTGTTTTCTATGGTTTTGTACCACGCGTTAACTGGATATTTATTGCAATAATCCTAAGCAGAGAACCTCGTTATGGGTAAATAGGCCTCCAGTTATTTGCACTTCCTATATACACCAATACCCTTCTTTAGGTTGTCTCTGAGCTCCCCCTCCTCAATGCCTCCCCACCACCATTCCCCCCCCCTTTTCTGCCACTCCCTCTCTCCACCTATCGTGGAACTCCCTCTAGCGCCTCCTACTGCTCCTCGTCCATACCTCTGACTCCCTTTTCTTCCACTACCCCCACCCCCCTCCCAACAACTGTTCCCCTTTCTCCCTCTATCACTCCTTCCCTTCACCTACCTTGGAACTCCCTTTCCTTCCCACGAGTTCACTGCTCCTCCTCCACACCTTTAAGCTCCCCTTTTCTCCCCCCATCCTCGCCACTATTTCCTTTCCACCTTCCACCAACCTCTGAACTCATCTTCTCTCCTACACACTCCCCTATCACCCCTCTCCTTCCTCTCCACCATCAGCCTCCTAGCTCCCCCTTTTCTCCGACCTCTCCCCTCGCCAACACAAGGCCTATGGCGCCCAAACACCGCCTTTCAAAGCCCCTGCCACCAAAAGGGCACCTCTTCACTGCCCCCAAATCGGGTTGTGATTCTCGCCGTCCCACCAGGAATGTTGGGAAGTAGGTAGGATGGTTGGTTGCCCACGGCCCCTAGCCCTACTTGATCTTGTGTGGCCTCGAATATAGTACTTGTTATCTTATCTTTCTCCCTTTTCTCCTCTATTTTTTCTTGTTTCTTGAGTCTCCCCTTATCTCTTGTGTTTCTTCTTTTCCCTTGTTTTCTTGTTTGACACTTTATTCTCTTCTTGTCACTAGTGATCCTCGTTTCTCTTGCCTTTTTTCATGTCTCCCACTTGGGTTTTCCTAATGTCTCTCCTGTTTCTCTCTCCTATTCCCGTTTTTTTCAAGGTTCACACTTGTTTCTCTTCTCCTTGAGTTTCTCTTTTCCCCAATTTTCTTCTCTCTTGATTCTTTTCCTGCCTCCTGCGTTCCCTTCTGCTCTTTTGGCTCACCCATTTTCTCTTTCTTCTGCCTATCCCTTTACAACATTCCTTATCTCTTTGATGCCTGGAAATGAAAAAGATCTTGTAATCCTGTTCCCTTTCCTCGTTTCTCCTTCTGTTCTCCTTCTGTCTCTTCTGCTTTTCTTTCTGTTTATCTCCTAAGTCTCTACTACTCTCGACTATTTATCTCCTCTTCCTTATGCTTTTTTTTTTTTCTCTTCTTTCGTCTACCTTCTCCATTATTCCTCTTCTTGGTGACGCAAAACATACAGTAAAAGATCTAAACTTCCTTTACCCTAACTTGGCCTAAAACTGCCATCTCTACATCTTGAATGCTGAGGTATAGCAACAGATTAACACTACGGTACGATGATGGTCACGAAGAAGTGCAGTGAAGAGCCTGTAGTGCTGTACCATCGTCTATTTCTGCCACTGAGCTACGCAAAAAGGATGAAAACCTGGACCAAATTAAGGTGAAGGACATACAGTACTCCAGTTCCCATTTCTCTTGTTTTTCACTCTTATTCATCTTATTTTTCCCCATGTCACACTTTCATTTCGTTACTGTGTCACCTCTTGTTTATCAGTTTTCTCTTCTAAGCCTCTCTGTTCATTTCTGTTCTCTCTCCTCCTGTTTTTAACTTGTCTCTTCCTACTACTCTCCTGTGTCCTTCTCCTGTCGTCTTAATACATTTCTTGCTCATCTCGCCCCCCCCTCCTCTCTCTCTCTCTCTCTCTCTCTCTCTCTCTTCTCTTCTCTTCTTTTCGTCTCTTAACCTCCCCCCTCTCTCATTCCTTACTGTTTCTCTTCGTCTCTTATCTCATCGCTTTCACATCTCTCTTCTTCCTTTTATATACTGACTCTCTCCTCTTGACTCACTACATCTGCTTTCTTCCTCTCTCGTTTTCTTTATCTCTTCGTCTCTCCTTTCTTATTGCTTCCCTTCATTTTCGTCTGCTGTCTCTCCTCTTTTCTCTCTCGCCTTTTCTCTTTTCTCCTGCTCCCGATCCAAGATAGTTTTGATAAAGTTCCTGCTGGTCTCTCTCTCTCTCTCTCTCTCTCTCTCTCTCTCTCTCTCTCTCTCTCCTGTGTGTGTGTGTTCCAGGAAAGCCAATGTAAATCTGGGTACACTGCAGCCATGTATGTCTCCTTCTTTGGTTCTTTTCTTTCTCTCTCTCTCTCTCTCTCTCTCTATTTCTCTCTCTCTCTCTCTGCATCCTCTTACTCGTCTTCTCACCTGCCTTCTATTTCTTCCTGCTCTTTCTTGCTTACCTGTCCCGTCTCTTCGTGTTCCTTTTCGTCTCTTTCCATCCCCTCCTCTTTTTTCATCCTTCCTTTCTTCGACTCCTAATTCTTTGATATTTTCCTCCTCCCCCTCCTCCTCCTCCTCCTTTGCTAACTCACCACCAGAATTTATTACCTTATTTCCATTATCTCTTTTTCTTCTTCTTCCTCCTCCTCCACGTCCTCCCTATCCTTTTCCTCCTTTCCTTACCTCTTCCTTCTGGCTACCCTCCCCTCTCCATTTTCTTCCTAATTTCCCTTTCCTATCTCTTCATCCTCTCTCTATCCTCTCCCCTTCTCTCTCCTCCCCCTTTCACCCCTATCCCTCCTCTTTTTCTCTCCCCACCCCTTCTCTCTCCTCCCCTTCACCCCTCTCCCTCCTCCTTTTCTCTCCCATCCCCTCTGCTCCTCCACTCCTCTTCCCCCACCCCCTCCACCGTTACCTTCTTCCCTATCCGGCCAAACTTCTCTAAACTCCCGTAAGACATCTTAATTCCTTGATAATTTTTACGTGGATGGACTTGGACAATTTCCAACCCTTTTTATATTTTTAATGACCCTGCAAGGCGGTGTTATGCAGGCCAACTTTATGCATTATGGGGCTAAACTGCACTGAGTAGCAGTAGTAGTAGTAGTAGTAGTAACCCTAGATTGGTCTGAAATGTGAATCAGGTAGACTGCAGTCCGCCATCCTCCTTTCTGGTGGTAGCCTGGGAGTTGAGGGGGTTTGAATAATTAGGCAGTGGAGCCACGCGTTTACCAGTGCCATAACACGAAGGCGCCCCTCTCCAGCACCACTATTGCACTGAAAGGCCGCCATTTTCCCTCTCAGCACGATCACGTCTCATTATATACTACTCTTGCTGCGAACCGAGAATTTTATAATTTCGTTG
>NC_137033.1:13934895-13939895 GCF_032717465.1 Coenobita brevimanus
TCCCTACTCTTTCATTCTTCTCTCTTCTCCTCATTCTCATTCTCCCTATTTCATTCTTCTTTTCCTCCTCTCCCAGTCTTTCATCCTTCTCTCTTCTTCTCATTCTCATTCCCCTATTTCATTCTTCTTTTCCTCCTTCCCCAGTCTTTCATCCTTCTCTCTTCTTCTCATTCTCATTCCCCTATTTCATTCTTCTTTTCCTCCTCTCCCAGTCTTTCATCCTTCTCTCTTCTTCTCATTCTCATTCCCCTATTTCATTCTTCTTTTCCTCCTCTCCCAGTCTTTCATCCTTCTCTCTTCTTCTCATTCTCCTAGTTCACTCTTCTTTTCCTCCTTTCCCCAATCTTTCATTCTTCTCGCTTGTCATTCTCATTCTCCTGTTTCATTCTTCTGTTCCTCACCTTCACCGTCTCACTTCTTCCCTTCACTTGACTTCTAATCGATGAGATGTCTATTACTAGGCGGACAAATATAAATCCTTTTCCCTCTCTCTCTCTCTCTCTCTCTCCCTCTCTCTCTCTCTCTCCTTCACTTCCTCCTCCCTCTTTTCTTCCTAAACACTGTGCTCCACGTCCTTCTCTTTTCCTCGTCATTGTTCTCTTCCCCCTCATCTTCTTCCTCCACTTCCTCCTCCTTCTCTTCCTCCTTTATCCTTCAACATGTAGAGTCAGATCTTGTAGTCATAGTTTTCTCTAACAAGCAGCCTCGAAAGGACCATAAGGTCTGTTGCTGTTTGCTTTCCTGTGTAATCCTGTGTGTAATCCTCCTAATCCTCTTCCTTCTTCTCTTCCTCCTCTTCTTCTTCTTCTTCCGCGCACCTACCCTCATAATCGTGGTGGAGTCTATTAATATGGAAGCTAATATACACTTCGGAGCCCTCGACCCCCCCTCCTCCTTCTGCTCCTCCTCCTTCTCCTCCTCCTCCTCCTCCTCCTCCTCATCATCATCATCATCATCATCATCATCATCATCATCATCATCATCACCATAATCATCATCATCACCATCATCATTATCTTGATATCATTATCATCACTACCACCATCATCTTCTTCCTCCTTCTCCTCCTCCTCCTCGTCATATTTCTCCTCCTCCACCTCCTCCTCCTCATCAAAATACTGAACTTCATCATCATCATCATCATTATCATTTTACTTCTCTTCTTTCTCCTTCTCCTTTTCCTTCTCTTCTTCCTTGCCTTAGAGCTGCCTTCATAACTTCGGCGGTATAATAAGGACACCAATATTCTCTTTCCCTGTCTTCTTCTTTTTCTTCTCGTACTCTTCGTCCTCGTCCTCCTCCTCCTCCTCTTCATCATCTTCATCCTCATCATCATACTTATAATCATCATCATAATCATTAACATCATCATCATGAATATTATTATCACCATTATCATAATCATCATCATAAACATTACAAACATCATATTCCTCCTCCTCTTCCTCTCCCTCGTCCTCCTCCGCCCACTCATATTCCTCCTCCTCCCTTTCTCCTCCTCCTCCTCGTCCTCCTCCTTTCACTCATATTCCTCCCCCTCCTCCTCCTCCTCTCCTTCTCATAGCCTTCTTTTCCCCCCCTCCACTCCTCCATCTCCTCTTCATATCCTCCATCTTCCTCCCTCTCCTCCTCCTCCTCCTCCTCCTCCTGTCCTTGGGTGCACCTGCCTATTAATAACGACCTAACAGCCGCCCCCTCCCTATCTTGCCGGGGGGGAAATGAGGCTTCCTATTGGCGGAAATCCAGTGACGTAACGAGATGAAAACTTGGGTCGGAGGTGAGAAGGAGGGGTGAGGAGGGGAGGGGAGGGGAGGGAGGGAGACAAGGATGGTAGGAAGAGGGGCAGGGGGTGAAAGAGGGGGTGAATGGAGACTGTGGAGGGGAAGTAGGAGAAACAGAGAGGGGTGAGGGGGGAGAGGAAGAGAAGGGAAACAAAGAGGAGGGTGAGAGAAGGGAAGGTAGGAGGTACAGAGAGGGGCAAGGGGAAAGAGATAAAGAGAAAGAGAAAGGGAAATTTCTAAGATGGGGGAGAAGAGAGAAGTGGACGAGAGAGGGGAGGGAGAGGGTGTGGGAGGGAGAAGGAGTGGGAGGGAAGGAGACGAGGAAAGGAGGGGAAAGGGGAAAGATAGGTGAGGGAGAGAGAAATAAAGGAACAGGGAGAGGGACGGGAAGACTTGGAGTGGAGGTGAAAGGGGGAAAGGAGAGACAGTAAGGGGGTAAGGAAAGGAGAGACTGGGGGAGAAGAAAGAGAGAGGAATGTAGGAGGAGAGGGGCAGGGAGAAGCAGGTGAAAGAGAAAGAGAAAAACAGAAAGGTAAAAAAGGCAGTGGGTGTGGGTGTGGGATGAAAAGTTAATAAAAACTTCATACAATGAGGTGAGAGGAGGAGGAGGAGGAGGAGGAGGAGGAGGAGGAGGAGAGGGAGCACGAGGAGGAGAGGTAGGAGGAGGAAGAGAAAGGTAAGAAAGATAACCCGACAGTGGAAGAAATATGAGGAGGAAATGAGTTGGACACAGAGACAACGAAAGAGGAATGGAAAGAAGGGCGGGAAATTTATCAAAAGGGGTAAAGGAAGGAGAAATGGAAAGTGTTGAGATTTTAGATAATAACTAATAAATATGGAGAGCGTGAAAATAAACGTGAAAAAAGGAGGAATGAAAGAAACTGGAATTATTATGTACAACTAAAGAATAAGTGTAGGATCTGAGGATAAGTGTGAAGAGAGGAAAGAAAGGAAGAACTGAGAATTAGTAATATGCAGTACAATAAAAAAATGCAGTCTGATAAATAATTGATAGCGAAAAAGGAGAAACATTAGATTTTGGGATGATATATAATTACCTGGACGACACAAAAATAAGATAGGGACCACATCACGAAGACACACACACACACACACACACACACACACACACACACACACACACACACACACACACACACACACAAACTTTATTTTTTATCAAGCCGTCTCATCATCTCTCTTAGTTCACCATCCCGACTCTGCCACTGTTTTCATTCGGTCAATAATTTTAATACATTTACATAATAGTCTGTATCATCTGTAGATAATATTTTCTCCCTTCTAACTTTATATCAGCTCCTACGGTATTAAAAAAACAGGAATAAAAATAAATATAATGCGCGGAACAGGCGTCTGATGCAGCGAATCTTAACAACAAAAGAAATCTTAACTAACTCTTACTTTTATCTGCAAGACAGGGATGGTTTGCCTAGGAATTGCCTCTAGTTGACTGAGAGCTAGAAACTTCCTCTGTGGAGACTGTTCCTTTCTGTATATCTCTGTCTCTCTATGGTTTACCGATCACCTGCAGCCGAAAGTTTTATCTCTCTCCTGATGAAATGGTTCGTCTTTTGAGTACAGTATTTATCATTCCAAAGTCTTCGTGTGTGTGTGTGTGTGTGTGAGAGAGAGAGAGAGAGAGAGAGAGAGAGAGAGAGAGAGGAAGGTGCCGTACCCAAACTTTGAGGAGTGTTTGAGGAGTCAACGAGTGGGGAGTGACCTGAGAGGGCGGAGGAAGGAGATATTAAACACGCAGGCTGAGGACGCAAGAGGAAGATGAGTGGGAAATGAGAGGATGTAAGAGGAATGGGAGAGTTTAAAGAGCATGTAAAAGGAAGGGAGAGAATGTAAGAAGAAATGAGAGGGTGTAAGAGGAAGAGAGAGGATAGAAGAGGAAGGGAGAGGATGCAAGAGGAAGGGAGAGGATATAAGAGGATGTAAGAGTAAGGGAGGTGTAAGAGGAGAGGGGAGGATGTAAGAGTAAGGGAGGAGTTGTAAGAGGAGAGGTGAATATGTAAGAGGAAGGGAAGAGTTATAAGAGGGAATGGATCGAGCCTAACGGGAAGAGGATAATAAAAATGCAGGCAGAAGACATGAGAAGAGGATGAGTGGTTAGTGAGGAGAGGTATGAAAGAAGGCACGTACAAGGAGGTGAGGGGATGGAAAAGATGGAATGGAATGGGCTAAGAGGACTGGAAAAGGTCTAACAGGAAGAGGAGAGGGATATTAAACACCGGCTGTTAACGCAAGAGGAAGATGAATGGGAAATAAGGTCAAGGAAGAGGAAGGAGGTAAGAGGAAAGAGAAATATATGAGAGTAGGATAATATAAGAGGAAGTAGAGAGGACGAAGAGGAAGATGGTGTAAGAGAAAATAGATTATGAAAATGGAATGTGAGGAGGGAGGCAGGGAAGGAAAGAGTCGCAAGAGGAAGAGGAAAAAATTGGGAAAAAGAGGATACAAGAGAGAGAGAGAGAGAGAGAGAGAGAGAGAGAGAGAGAGAGAGAGAGAGAGAGTAAAAAATAGGTAAAAACTTAAAAGCAAGAAATGGAAGAAAGGAAAAGAAGAGAAAGAAGAAAAATGAGGAAAGGTTAACTTAAAAAAAAAAAAGGAACTGAAAAAGAGGGAAAGCGATACAGGAAAAGGGGGAAAGAAGGATAAAAGAAACAAATAAGACATAAGAAGGAAAAAATTAGGCACCAAAAAGGTAGGAAAGGAAGTGGGAAAAAGAGGAAAAAAAAAATATTGGAAAGGGTGGAGCAGGGTGGAGTCTGTGGTGATAAAGTTGTCAGGGGGGCGGGACAGCGGGTGGAAGCAGCTGGAAAAAATGAGAGAGAGAGAGAGAGAGAGAGAGAGAGAGAGAGAGAGAGAGAGAGACAGAGAGATGACATCCAAGTTATCCATTACATCTGAGGTAAACATGGCGAAACGATAATAATAGGTAGATAGACTGATAGATGGCTAGATAAATGCGATAGATAGAAAAGGGAGAGAGAGAGAGAGAGAGAGAGAGAGAGAGAGAGAGAGAGAGAGAGAGAGAGAGAGAGAGAGAATAAAATATGACATCCAACACAGCCAATAAAGTTCGAAGCTAAAACTGTCCAAATAACAATGACGGGAAGGAATCTACAGCTACTTATAAGGAACACACACACACACACACACACACACACACACACACACACACACTCACTCACT
>NC_137033.1:13942395-13954895 GCF_032717465.1 Coenobita brevimanus
TGCAGTCTATATCATGAAGCTTAGTCACAGAAAATGACAGTACCGTGGCTCTCCATCGTTTCCCATGCACTTCTTCATGACTGGCGCTGTAATCTGTTTTTTCGTAACAATTCAGCATTCACGAATGAAAGAGGTGAATTTTAGGCCATGTCAGAATACATCCGATAAAGTTTTGAGTATTTTTATTATTATTATTATTATCATTATTATTATTATTATTATCACATGGTTCTTTTCAAACCCACTGGCATGGAGAATATGAATAAGTGAAGGATGAGTATGCTTTATTCCTTTAATCTTTTCACTCTGTTTTTAATGTTATTTTGATTAGTTTCTTTTACTCTTTTTTTTTTGGGGGGGGGGATGTGTGTCCGTTGTGACATGGGAGGAGTTAACTATTTATAAAAACTTTTGAAATTCATTAGTTTTCGTAAATTCAGAAAAATGGACGAGAATGAGCGAGGGATGAATGTATTTATATCCCTTCCCCCCCCCCCTCTCTCTCTCTCTTGCGTTTTTATTCTATCGCTTATGAGGGCTGGACTATTTCATTTAGCTAAGAGTGCGTTACAGGAACCAGAAAGCTTTACTACTGTCACCATCAACTCTCTAACTTTCGGGACAACTCTAGTCTTTTATCCCAGTTAACACAAGGCCTTTTTATTCAATTGAAATTATGTCATAGGCCTAAGAATTAGTGTGTGTGTGTGTGTGTGTGTGTGTGTGTGTGTGTGTTTAGTATCATGTTTTTCCTCCAGTATTTTGGAGGCTGGATACGGGATGAGTTTATGATTTTCAATATTCGCATGACTGTTTACAAATGCATTACCCTCATTGTGTTCCGGCATAAAGATGGCCACGGTTTTTAGGGAACGAACAATGACGAGGTTTACTTACACTTTTACAGGCGTACACACTGAACTCTAAAGCTGCGTTATTGTTTCTCAGTTTGTTTGTTAGTTTATTGTCAGAGTGTAAAGGACTTAATTTTAATACCTCTCATTTTAGGGAGGAAGTGTAAGTGTAAGTGAATCACTGAAGGCTATTGCTAACCCCTTCAGTTTGGAAGAGTCTACCCAGAAGTGAATAACATCGTCTGGAGATAGGAAGAATTAGAAAATGGAAAACAGACTGAATATGATAAGGGAGAGCAGGCCTTTATTGGCTGTCCTTGCCCCCTTGCTGGTTCCCTTCGCCCCCTAGTGAGCCCTCTCGCTCTCTGGCCCACCTCCCCTCGCTCCCTTTAGCCCATCATGTGTCTCTGGTCAGCTCTTCTCGCTCTCTGGCTAATTTCACTCACTCCTTGGCCTGCCACCTCCCTCGCCTGCCACCTCCCTCGCTTACTAGCCAGCCCCTCTCGTTCTATATGCAGCTTTACTTGCTACCTGGCATCCTCCCTCGCTCCTTGCAGTTCACCTTTTGTCTCTGGTCAGTCTATCACCTCCCTGGCCAGTCCCCCTCCCTCTCTTCCCTCCCTCTAGCCCCTTTGCCAATCCCAGTTCCCATCGTTCCCCAGCAGTCCCCCTCGCTCCCTTCAGCCTCTTACTCCCTCTAGTTTCCTTTAGCCTCTCTCTATTTCTCTAGCCCCCTTGCTCCCTATCAACCCCTTACTCGCTTCCTACCCAGTGCTCCTCGTTCCCTACCCAATGCCCCTTTGCTCCCTTCAGTCCCTCTTTCTCTCTAGCTCCTCTCGCTCCCTATTAGTCCTTCCTTGCTCCCTACCCAGTGCCCCTCGCTCCCTTCAACTGGTCATGTGTCCCTGGCCAGCCCTCCTCGCTGCCGCCACCACACGACACGGCTTTATTGACAGGATGGCAGGGCAGGTCAAAGGTCAGGGTCGGCGCAGCGTGCCTGCCTCGCCCTCGTGTCACGGGGCTTTGATTAGGTTAGTTAGCACAGGTCAGCGCAGGTGAGGGATCGGCTGGGTTGGCTTTAATTTGTTTTGCTTTGCTTATGGCTTATTTTACATGATTTACATAGATTTGATTAACTTGATTTGCTTGGCCTTGTTTTGTTTTGGCTTAGTTTACATTAGGTAAGATTAACTTAAGTTAGCTTGATTTCGATTAGGTTAACTTAAGATCGATTCAGTCCGGTATGGCTTGGTTAGGCTTGGTTTATTTTGATTTGGCTGGACTGGGTTGAAGGTTGTGTTTGGTTGCAATGCGTTGGTTTGGGTTGGGTTGAGTTGGGATGGGTTGGGTTAGGTTGGTTTAGGATGAGTTTGGTTGGAATGGGTCGGTTTGGGTTGGGCTGGGTTGGAATGGATTTGGTTAGGTTGGGTTTGGTTTGGTTTGGTTTGGTTAGGTTGGGATTGAATTAGTTAGGTTAGGTTAGATTTGGTCTGTTTACGTTCGGTTTGGTTAGGTCTGGAATTGGTTAGTTTGGCTAGCGAAATTTAGGTTAAGGAAGCCTTGGTTAGATTGCCTGTAGTTTGATTAGATTAAGTGTGATCTAATTAGGATGGGATAGATAAAATTAAGGCAGTTAGGTTAGGTTACGAATTAGGAGGAGGAGGAGGAGGAGGTTTACTGAACGCCACTGCATACATGGTGATCCGGAGAAGGAAGACGGGGGGACGGGGATAGAGTATGGGGGAAGAGGGGGAGGGTAAGGGGGAAGAGGGGGATGGTAAGAGGGGATGTGGGGGAGGGATGAGGGGGAGGGTGTGAGGGGATGTGAGGGGGAGGGATGAGGGGTAAATCGCGACTCCATGATGCATGTGACCTAGAGGGGTGTGCGGGGAAAGGGACCAATGAAGTAACATGCTTCACACAGGCGCACCATATGAAGACGTGCACACAGCTGAGGAAAGTAGGTTTGCACAGAGTGAGGGACGGAAGGGATGATGATGATGATGATTGATGATGATGATGATGATGATGATGATGATGATGACTGGTGGTGGTTTATTTTAATGATGATGGTGATGATGATGATGATGATGATGATGAATGTGGTGGTATGGACGATGATGATAACGATAATGATGATGACTGTGATGATAATAATGGTGATGATGAGTATGATGATGATGATTTTTCGACACTTTTTGCTGGTTTTGGGATGTTGTTCATAATGCTGCTGTTGTTGATGTTGATGTTGCTGTTGCTGATGCTGTAGTTGTTGTTGCTGTAGTTGTTGATGTCATTGGTATTTTGGGTCCTGGTTCAAATGGTCTGCGGCCGAGTAGTGAAATAATTGTGTGTGTGTGTGTGTGTGTGTGTGTGTGTGTGTGTGTGTGTGTGTGTGTGTGTGTGTGTGTGTGTGTGTGTTAACCAATACTACCCCTGGTTCATGACAAGCGGCAAATGATGTTCAGCCGGATATACATACTAACAGATAAATAGGGTGGGACTCCATACTAGAAATGTATAGTATGTAGATAAGTAAACACATAGTCAGATAGATAGATGCAGTAGATAGAAAGACAGATAGATACATAGACAGATCGACTGATAGACAGGTAGATGGATACAGGCACACAGATAGATGGAGAGACTGAATGACAAGGATAGACTGATTAATATGACAAGGATAGACTGATTAATAGATAGCTTACTACTCAGAAACACACAGACAACCAGATCGATAGAGAGACAGATGGAGAGAGAGCGAAACAGACGGGCGGACAGTAGCTGCTTCAGATATCCCAGCTTTAATGCGAACAAGAGCAACTCAACATCCGCCGCCATTACACCGAGGGGCACAGAAAAGTGGTACGGTGTGTGGGAACGAGGAACAGTGATCGTGAGCTGCTCTACGGTGAGGGGAAAAATGTCATTAGAGGTCAACAACAGCAGTACATTAGGTCAGCAGAGGTCATTAGTTGGTCAGGAGTATCAGCAGTAAAAATAAATAATTCGAGCAACATTATCATTACCTAAGACTACTAAACAAGAAATTTTTCCTAGTAGCAGCTGGAACCCCAGGCTCATCTGAATGTGAACCCAGTGGACTGTAGGCTTAAATTCCCCTTCTGCAATTAACCATCCTCATTTCGGGAAATAGGGAGGTAAATAAGAGATGTTTGCATGACCAGGTAGTCGAACCCCACCCCGTTCCCCCATTACATCAGTGCCACCACATGAAGGGGTCCCTCTCCAGCATCGTACTTTTCCTGAACAGTGAAATCAGCAGAAGCAACAGCAGGAAAAGGAGCCAACATCAGAAAGATCATCAACACGGTCAGCATCACACACTGACCTCTGAAACAGAATATTTTTTCTTGGCAGTTAAAGCAATAGGAGTAGGAGTAGTGTGACAGAGTACCGGAGACAACAACGGCAACAGGAAGTAGCAGGAACAACATCGCCACCACAGACAGCATCATCAACACAAGCAGCAGCATCCTCTGGCCTTTGAAACGGTATACATTTCTGGATAATGGAATCAGCAGGAGGAGTGTGAAAGAGCAGCAGAGGCAGCAGGGGAAACATCATCATCAGCAGGTCAAAGTAACAACAGAAACAGCATCACCATCACGGGCAATGTGTACACCTCACTGGTCTCTGAAACAACCTACCTTGCCTGGGAAATCATATCAGCTGTAGTAAAAGTAGAATGAAACAGTAACAACGACAGCAAAAGAAGCAGAAATAGCAACAGGAGTAACAGCAGTAGCAGCATCACCAGGACAGGCGATGTCACCACTTCACTAGCCTCTCAAACAGCATATTTTCCTGAACATTTAACTTAGTAGAAGTAGAGTGAAAAGAGTAACAGCGGTAGGAAGGGATGCAGCATCAGCAACAGCAAGAGGAACCAGCAGTAGCAGCAGGAGCGGCGTCAGCAGCGGGGACAAGGCAGATATTGATTGTGAGAGGCGCACACGCGTTGTGTCGTTGACAGCCACAGGCTTCTGTAACTTTTTGGTTTATTTCCCCCCAGCAATGTTTAAACTGGACCTCTTCGTGATGCTCGTGGTGGTGGTGGTGATGGTGGTGGTGGAGAGGGACACCTATCTATCTAAGGTCCTTATCTTGCCCATCGCAACACCACCACAGCATCACACTCGATCATACCACCACAGATAGCACACTCACCAGATTCACGTCACCACTTTCACCGCACCACCAGCACCACACTCACCACAGCCGCCCCTCGCCCTGCTGCTGCGGGTGGCGGGGGGAGCTGGGGCGGTGAGGAGGGGGAAACTTGGGATATTAAAGAGGGCCGGCGACTACACCTGGCTAGTGTGCCATTACCTCCCTCTCTCTCCCTCCCTCCCTTCACGCTCACCCTCTCCATCCGCCCCACTCACCCCACACGCTCCTCACCCCACACAGTTTCTCTCCCTGTTTCTCTCCTCTCCTCCCCTTCCTTTGTCCCAGTATTTCTCTCCTCTCTCTCCACACTTTTCTTTCTCTCCCCCATATTTCTCTCCTTTCTCTCCTCTCCTCCCCCACAGTTTCTCTCCCAGCTTCCCTTCTCTCTTCCTCTCAGTTTCCCTCCACTCTCCACCCACAACTTCTCTGTTTCTCTCCTTCCACTCCCCCACACCCCACAGTCTCTGTCTGTCTGTCTGTCTGTCTGTCTGTCTTTCAAATTATCTTCTCAACTCCTTCTTTCTCTTTCTGTCTGCTTCCATCCTCCTCATTCTCTTCTTTCGTCTCCTCTCTCCTTCTCATCTAAGCGCCTCCTCTGTCTTTCTCCCTGCATTTTCCTCTCCTTTTCTCTCCCTCCTGCCCCCTCCCTCCCTATCCTCCTAGTCTCTTCTCTCCTCCCTCCTTTCTCCCTATCATAACCCTCTCTTAGCTAACTCACACACACAAAAAAATCTTCCTACTCTCTCTCTCCCTCTCACAGAAGCCTAACCCGACCCATCCGCTCCACACTGCCCATATTGCCCAACTCTCTCTCTCTCTCTCTCTCTCTCTCTCCCTCTCTCTCTTCCATTACTGCCATCGGAAATCGGGGGTGTTCCGGCCAGTTTATCTCCTTATCTATGTCTCACTTAACGCTGTAATCAGGTATCAAATCCAGGGAAGACAGGATAAGAAAAAATAATAAAAAATAAAAGGAACGAAAGAAAATCACGCATCCCTTTTTGACTTGACTCCACTATATCAAGTAGCCAGGTAGATAAACAGGTAGACAGACAGACAGATAGATAGATACTCCTCAGCTCTATCTTAATTCAGCTACAAACCTTCATTTCACTACTCTTTTATCTTTTCTACTTCATTCCATAATCGCTCATATTCTTCCCAAACCAACCCCAACTCGGCTGCTCTCTCTCTCTCTCTCTCTCTCTCTCTCTCTCTCTCTTTTCGGTCCCTCACATCACACCAGCCGTCCCCGCCCACACAAGAAATCGCCAGGCTGGGTGTAAGAAGAGCGTTATACGTGGACCACCCTGTATTTCCCAGCCTTACTTTTGTTTAATATTCCTAACTATAGACGAATTCATGTAACCTGGGGCATCATCGTTCTGAAGAGGTTAGTGAAGGATATATCTAACTCCTCTCATAAGCTGAATAAATTGGTGTGGTGACAGAATAAATTAATAATGCTGTCCTGGTAGTGATTATGGTATTATCTTTCCAGTTCACTCTTGTACTCCCATATTTTCTTCAGCCGTATCTCCACCACTCTATGGCACTCCACCCTAATGGATTTACTCCCTAATCTATTCCTGACTCAGCCATATGTGGTGGAGGGGATACACCAGGATTAGGAGTATTGACCTAGGTAGTGTTAGAAGTAAGATGGCAGCAATTTTTTACAGTGTCCTTCTCTGGGCATAGTCATAACACCCCGTTCCCGAGACCCAACAGTTCTCTTACATACCATACACTTCTATACGTCACCACTTCAACCCAAACATCCACCGTCCATACTGGATACATGCTAGGGCTGTCTCATACAGAACTTGTGTATTTGTGGTAGTGTGTTTACATGTCCATGGGCCTTATGATAGATCCGTAAGGTCTGCTAAAAAAAAGGAAGAAAAAAAAGGGATTCGATTCCACATCCATTGGGACAGCAAATCGTCTCTCTTCCGACTAGGCCACTGCCTCCCCCTTTATCATAGGTTACATGATTCTAAATAAATATAACTGTTCTTTGCACCTTACTACACTGCCCCCATGAGCATTCAGTACCCATTAACCTTATCCAAACACCTGCAATCGTTCCTGCCATCCCACACAGTCATTCCTCACACGCTCCCCCAACCTAATCCCGCATCAGCAACAGTCTTCATGCCGTGTCAAGCCACCCTCATGCATGTAATCCTCGGCCTTAACTTGACACCGATCCCTCACGTTCTCCCACCCTAAATCACCGTTCTCCCTATACTCCACATCTTAAGCCTGAATCAATAAGTACTGAACGCCATGCCAAGCCACATTAATACGTATAATCCCCGGCCTTACCCAGACAGCTGGAGTTCTTTACGCCATTACACACCACCCTCCCTCAAATAGTCCTCGTCCTAATCTTAAATCAAAAAGAGCTTCACGCCCTACATGCATTTAAATTATAACCTTATCTTGACATTTGCAATCAGGAATGCCATCCAAAACTACCATCATAATTATATTATCCGTATTCTTACTAGTGTAATCCCGAACCAGCAACAGTTCTTTATGCTAAACCACGCCAGTCTCGTGCGTTATAATCTCCAATATTATCCTGACACCTGCAGTCCTTCACGGCATCCACACAACTCTTCTCCATACACTCCTCTCCTGGAAACCATCACCATTCTCTACAGAGCCTACTCCTGATCTTAATCCAAAAGCAACAACAGTCATTTATACATTCCAGCACCAGCCTCATGCATATAATCCTCAGCCTGACACCCCACACCACCCTTAATACCACTATCACACTACACTTTACACCACTCCACACCACCCTCCCTCACATACGGTGCAACCTAAGCCTGAATCAACACATATCATTTATGCCTTTCCACGCCACCTTCATGCATATACAGCCATTCCTGACAACTCCAGTTCTTCATGTCAACACACACCACCCTCCCTCATACATTGGGCATCGCTATCCCTCTCCCAGTCCTTCTAGGAATGCGGGAAACGTTTTGCAGCCATGTTTCTCTGTTTCCCGGAAGTCGTTTGGGGTACCCGGAACTCTCTCACCTGGGCAGGATGGGGTGGGAGGGGGGAGATGAGCCGCAGGTAGGGGTTAACGAGCTGGGACCCCACCGGCACCACCTGCACCACACTATCGCATCACCAGCACACCACCTGCGCCACACTACCTCATCACCAACACATCATCTGCACCACAATATCGCACCACTAACACAATACCTCCACCACCCTACCACACCGCCAACACAGCACCTGCACCACACTATCACACCACCATCACTCTACCACATAAACAACACACCACTTCCACCATTACTGCCACACCACCAACCCATTACCCTCACTCCCATTTCCATCACCATCACACCAACCACCACCATACCAACAGACCCATCACCACACTACCACAGTGATCCACACTCACCATATTCACCAACACAACCATATCACTTAACCGTACGCATCTCCATCATACCGCACCACACCCACCACCACAGTACCACATTACCATCACACGACCACTACCACAGCACCACTTCTAACTCACCTTCACTTCATTTACCACACCATCACACCCACAAGCGTCCCTGGAAGTGGAAAGTTTGCATTTGTGTTTTCTAGTGTACCTCGCCGCATAGAGGTTGGGGGAGGGTGATTAGGGTGGGATAGTGTTGAGTAGGGTTAGGGGTTGGTTGACTAAAGTGGGGTTAGCTAGGGTGGGGTTGGTTAGAGTGGGGTGGGGTAGGGTTGGGTGGGGTTGATATGTTGGAGTGGAGCTGAGTGAGGTAAGCATGGGTGAGGATGGTTAGGGTAGGGTAAAGTGTGTGGCTGGGGTGCGGTTTAATAGGGTGAGGCTGAGTTGGTTAGGGTGGGGGTGGTGTCGGTTTGGGTGGGGTTGGTTAGGGTGGGGTAGAGCTGAGTAGGGTAAGCTTGGGAACGTTGGTTAGGGTTGGGTGAGTATGGGGTAGGGGTGCCTTTTAGCAGGGTGACGTAGAGTTGAGTATGGTGCGATAAGGTTGAATAAGGCGAGGTAGCTTTGAGTAGGGTGATGTGGGGTTGAGTAGGGAAGACTGGTGTGACGTAAGACGAGGACGATTGGAACAGAATATTTGCGTAAAAAAAAAAAAAGCGAACGCAAGAAAAGCAGTGTAGCAAAACAGCACACACACACATACACATACACACACACACACACACACACACACACACACACACACACACACAAGCCTAAATATAAACCAGAGCAAAGATAGGCAACCACTGGATGACATGTTGCCTAAGAAATTAAAAAAAAAACGAATGAAAATACACACCAAACATATAAATAATGATAGAATACATTGCCTTTCCAACCAGTAACCTTTAGCTTAACCCTTTGACAACTCAGTGTTAGAAATAGATCTCTTGTTGGGGCTAAAGGCAATGGGCAGGTACTGGATTAAATATTCTATTGTGCCCATGAATATCAAAAATTATTTCTTGGAGTGAACTAAAATTGCCTGAATATACAGTAGGAGGAGTGAATTTTAAAAGACGTCCTTGGGCTGGAGGTATTAGGGTATTAATTCTTGGGACAAAATCTAGGATAATACGAGTAATCTTTTCCTCCGTCGAATGTATCATTGTCTACCCTTGTAAAAAGAGGAAAAAAGTCTCATTTCTTTTTCTGTCTCCCTCACCATTTGCCTCGATAATTTTTCCTTCTCTGTCTGTCTGTCTGTCTGTCTGTCTGTCTGTCTCTCTCTCTCTCTCTCATTTCCCCCGTCTTGCTCAAGCACACAAACCATCATTAGCATATCAGCATTACTCATTCTCCCACGCCTCTCTCTCTCTCTCTCTCTCTCTCTCTCTCTCTCCCTCTCTCTATGTGGCCAATTTTTTTTTGTTTTTCTCGGCCAGCCAGATACCATTCATTTGCATACAGACTCGCTCTCATCACTTATTTTTTTGCCCTCGTACCCCAGCTCTCTCTCTCTTTCTCTCTCTCTCCTTCTCTCTCTCTCTCTCTCTCTTTATTACCCGTGTTTACAGAAGGATTTTCGTGTATTATGAAAGTTGTTGAGAACTGAAATTGGTTATCATTATTATTATTATTATTATTATTATTTTTATTATTATTATTATTATTATTAATATTACTATTGTCATTACGATTATTATTATTATTATTTTTATTATTATTATCTTTATTATTATTATTATTATCACTGTTATTATTATTATTATTATTATTGTTGTTGTTGCTAATATTATTATCATCATCATCATCATTTTCAGCCTTGTTAATCTTGGACATTGCATACTAAAAATCTACCTACATCATCATCAACATCATTATCATTCTGAGTCAGTGGATACTAAAATCTTATCATTTGCATCATTATCACTCTCGCCCACCTATACCACAACCACTACCACCACCACCACCACCACCACCATCATCATCATCATCTTTCTAACCAAGCGTCCCTTAGAGGAACACTGGCACACCCTAGTCCACCAGATTACGTTCAAGATGAGCCTGGGGTTACAATTACCACTACTGGCTAGGAAAATAATGTAATCAGACGGCATCGCGGTAAAGGGAAGAGGGGGGTGTGGCAATGATTTCTGCTCTTCCTTTTTCTCCATTTTTCTAACCTGCTCCTCATCACTGAAACCCGATTTTTGCTATCCGATAATTGTTACCCGATTCCCGCTATCCGATTTCTGTTAGCCGATTTTTGGCAGCTGATTTTTTCGTCACCCGATCTTTGACGTACAGTATGTCTCTCCTTCTTTCTTTCTCTTTCTGTCTCTGTCTGTCTGTCTGTCTGTCTGTCTGTCTCTGTCTCTGTCTCTGTCTCTCTCTCTCTCTCTCTCTCTCTCTCTCACACACACACACACACACATACACATGAATAATGAAACCCGCACAAAAATCTACTCGTGAAGGAGGCGCTCGTAACTCGACAATATTGCCCCATATCGGAGATCCCACCACCACCACCACACCACCACCACACTACTGCCAGACCATCACTATAACCAGGACTGCACACCATACAACACGCCTGCCAAGTCACCACACCACCATCTTCACACTATCCCTTCGCCACCATACTTGTACCAACACCACACCTCACCACCACACCATCTCATCCACAATACCGCTACACCACCACATTGCCAAAACATCATCACAACTGCACTATCATACAACCACACCACCGCACATCAACACACCACATCGCCACCACACCAAAGCACCACACCTCATCACACCATAACAATACCTTTCGACATCACGCCACCATACCATTACACCACACCATCACACCACATCACTACACCCCACCTCACCACTCCATACCACACCACACCACACGATATCAGCACACCACACCGTCACACTGCACAAACACGCCGCGTCACCACATCACACCTCCAATACCATCCCACCACGCCACACCACCACAGTGCGGCCATCTTCCCTTGGACGTCTTGGCTACACAGCCTCTATGAACTGTCTATAAGCCTGTCAGTTCTCTCCCCCCCCCTCACTATCCTCTCTCTCTCTCTCTCTCTCTCTCTCTCTGTCTCCTCAGGATCTCCCAAGGTCACTGATAAGAGGTGAGGCAGTCAGGCTGAAATAAACAAAGGGAAGTTAATATGGGAAACTATGGTACTTAGGAGGGAGGGAAAGGAAAGGGAAGTGGAGGGGAGGAGAGGAATGGAGAAGGGAAGGAATGGGAATGGGAGGAATGGGAGAGGAGAGAAGGAACCTATGGTATTCCGAAGAGAAGGGAGGGGAAGGGAAGAAATGGGGAGCGTGGGGAGGAAACTGGTATTTAAGAGATAAAGGAGGGGAAAGGAAGAGAAGGGAAAGAAAAGAATGGGTTAGGAGGAGAGGACGCTATGATGTTCTGAAAGGCTGAGATGTGACGGAAGGGGGAAACAAAGTTGTTCAGAAGATACGGGGAGGGAAGGGAAGGGGAAGGGACGTAATGGGGAAGATGGGGAAAACTATGGTATTCAGGAAGTAGGGGATGGGCAGGGAGAAGATGGGAAGTAATGGGGAGAGTGGGAAAAAGGATGGGAGGGGAAGGCGAGGAATCGAAAGGGTAGGGAAAATTCTGGTGTTTTCAATGGACTGGAAGGGAGGGGAACGGAGGGGAGATATAGGAAGAAAGGGAAAAAATTAGGACGCTTTTCAGGCAGGGAAAGGAAAGGGAGGGGAAAGATGGGACAGAGATCATTGAAGATGGACTGGGAATGGAAGGGAAGGGAAGGTAAGAGAAGGGAAGCGAAAGGAAGATTAAGGGAAATAGGGAGTGTGGGAAGAGAAGCCAGATAAATAAATCAACACAACTCAAGCAAAATCATACTTTATACTCACTTCCGTATATGCTTTTTTTTTCCTCTGATGATCCTTTAAGCGAAAAAAACTAACTTCAA
>NC_137033.1:13957395-14029895 GCF_032717465.1 Coenobita brevimanus
AGAGGAGTCATTTTAATTATATTTTTACATTTTTTCTCCAGCAGAACGTCATGACCAGTTTCGTACCTAATATACAGGTGGAAGGGCCATCATTTCGGTACCTAGTTTTTAAAATTAAACAACGAAAAAAATCACAAAACTGACTCGAAATGGGAAATAACATTTCTGTGTCTGTGGTGATGATAAACCTACACACACACACACATATATATATATATATATATATATATATATATATATATATATATATATATATTACACTTCGGATAAGATGATTTCGTTGTTGACAATCATAGATAGACATGGATAGATAGACAGACAGGTAGGAAGATAGGTAGGTAAGTAGATATGTAGGTAGACCGGAATACAGACATACATAGATACAGAGACTGAGATATATTCGTAAGGGTAGATAGACAGATGAATATATTTGAAGATATATACACACACAGATGAGAGAGAGAGAGAGAGAGAGAGAGAGAGAGAGAGAGAGAGAGAGAGAGAGAGAGAGAGGCACTCAGACAGACAGAGAGACAGACTGATCTCCCCCTCCCTCTCTATTGATCCAAGCACATTTCGCCAAGTCTGGAAGGGGAAAAAGAAAAAGAAATACATATGTACAAATAAGAAGGACCTAAACCACACACTGAAAGGCCGGTGGGAGAATGACCCTTTTGTTGGGGTGGAAAAGAGACTGACGGGGAGAGGTGGGAGAGAGAGAGAGAGAGAGAGAGAGAGAGAGAGAGAGAGAGAGAGAGAGAGAGAGAGAGACAGACAGACAGACAGACAGGCAAAAAGACAAGTAGACAATCAGAAAAAGAAAGACAGACAGACACACACACATAAAGACAAACAGACAATAACGTAAGAAAAAGGGAGAGAGAGAGAGAGAGAGAGAGAGAGAGAGAGAGAGAGAGAGAGAGAGAGAGAGAGAGTGAAGGGGGCAACCCACCTTTAAAAGCCAGCTCTCTTCGGGTCCAAGAAAATTCCACGTGAAAAAACATCCAACAAAAGAAAACACAAATTAAACAACCTGGATCCATCATTTTCCCTCCTCAGCCCCTCCAGCCCTCCCTTCAGACGATTTCATTCAGTTTGGAGAGATATATTAAGCTATAGGAGAAATATATAACCTTGCTTTATACCCTGAAGTTCATAAAATCTTTGTCAAGTAATAGAAAAGAAATAGGCTAGAAAATTCGTATGAAGTAAAAATGAGGTTATCGTAATGAAGAGCAGTAAAATACAATATGCACTCGTGGCCATTAACACACACAGAATGATGCATATGCTCTAGATAACACACACACACACACATACACACACACACACACACACTAACAGAAACACACTAACAGAAACACACTGATGCACATACTGTTCAAACAAGTACGCGCACGTATAAGCCAGCATACATGTACACATCTGGGTACAAGCACACAAAAACACATCCTCCTCCTGCTCCTGCTCCTGCTCCTACTCCTCCTCCTCCTCCTCCTCCTCATCATCATCATCATCATCATCCAGGCTGTTTTCCCCAGCTCCATGGTGGGGTGAGGTAGGGTCTAAAAAAAAAAAAAAAAAGATATATTAAGAAACTAACCAAAGACTGCGCAACAGAACGAGTCACACTCCCACCCACTCCCCATTCAAATCCAAGGAATTCTGGCTCCCTGTAATAGGTCAAGAAACATTATGAACTTAGCTTCACACTGACCTATACGACAATCAATCCAATGACTCTCCAGTTAAAAGGAAGTGCCAACCCTGGTCATACATTCCTCCACACAAAATTCATCCAGTCAGCTCGATTGCTTGTCAGTTCCCCAGCCTTGTAATCTCCTGTGCTTCTTTCCTGCACACTCTGTTATCATATCTTTCAACTTTCTTATAGGCCTCCCACGCCTCCTCCTTTCTTCAAATTCATTCAGATATATTCTTTCCACCACTCTGTTCACATCCACATGCCCATACCATCTAAGCACACTCTCTTAAAATCTGGTGCCCATAGACTTCCATTCTCCACCACACAAAGCTTCACATACAAACACAGGGTCACACATATACATCTCTCTCTCTCTCTCTCTCTCTCTCTCTCTCTCTCTCTCTCTCTCTCTCGTACACATACACCATTCACTACTAACTTTTAGCCTTATCAGTACTACAGCGTGTGTGTGGATTGAGAGTGTTTGTGTGCTGGGAACTGGAGAACAATAGGGAGAAGAGATAGGGAGGGAGGGAAGGGAGGAAGGAAGGAAGAAGGAGGGAGGGAAGGAAGGCGCGAAACGTAGAGTAAGTTTCTTGTTTGACTTTTCACAGAAGTTTACTATAAAAGAGACAATATTTATTTTATCCAGGTCTCTCTCTCTCTCTCTCTCTCTCTCTCGATACACTCACCTCAAACTCCGACGCCCCGAACTTCCTCTTCAGTCATTAACACATATCTAAAAAAGAGAAAAATATATATTAGATTTTGTCCTATGTCCGTATTTTCTTTTCCACTCTCTCTCATGAAAAGATTAATTCTCTCTTATATTGACTTTCTCCTTAATTCTCCCTTATTTTAATATTCTTCCAAACTCTCTCTCTCTCTCTCAATAGCCTTTCTTTCTTTCTGTCTTCTTTAATTTTCTCTTATGATCACATTAAATTAAATCATACCTCTTATTTTCTTGTATTTTTCCGCCTTGCTTTTTTTCCCCCTCGCTAATTCACAGTTTATTGTCTTCCCCTTTTCTTTCCGTGTCTTCATCTTCTCTTTCTTTATCTTTGATGGCATCTTTTACAGTTTATTAATGCAACCACCATTTTTCTTCTGCATTCTCTCTCTCTCTCTCTCTCTCTCTCTCTCTCTCTCTCTCTCTCTCTCTCTCTCTCTCTCTTTCTCTCTCTCTCTCTCTCACTTAAAAGAGACGTATTGAACTGGAGTAGACATATTTTACATCAGTCCCTTTTTTTTCTTTAATCTGACAAAGATCTCTTATCGTTTCTATTCAGCTGGTCGCAAATTACAGTCAGGCTGGGGAGGGGGGGGGGTTGATTGAACTAGTAACCAAGGAGACTCACTTCTAGTTCATATCTAAGACCTATGAAAATATACAACTCCGATTTATTAGCTAAGTTTTGACAGTGGCCCAGTTCCATTAGATAGTAGCAAACTCATTCTAACAAACGACTCCCCTAATGTGCATCAAATCGCCTCCTGTCCAGAGTGAAAGAGTGGAGCTAAATCCCTCTAACCTTCACCAAACCGTCTGAGAGGGTTGATTAAGTTAAAGATGGAAAAACGTTAAGCTGCTTCCACCATATTTCCCCCTACCGTTCGTTCATTTATTTTCCGATATTTTTCACCTGAGTGTTTTATTTTTATCTATATTTCCTTTTTCTGAAGTGCGAACCATCTTTTTGTATTTCTCTCTTCTTCACAAGTCATCTCTCTTAAGCTGAATAAAAACTTTTGAGGGTGGCAAGAACAAAACTGAAAAGCCATCGTTAGAGGCAGGTGTTAATGGAGACTGATAAAGCTCTGTTCTTTCTTTAAAATTCTTGGTCTACCTTCATCCTTCAATTTTCCTCCATATCTGATCTTCGTAGACCCCTCATTCGTCAGAGTCTTCTTCCAGATTCATTTTTTCCCCCGTCTCTACCTTCCTTTTCATTTTCCAGACCATTCTATTTCTCGAAAAGCCACATTCATTACAGTTTCTTCTCCTCTTACGTACACCTGCTCACTTCATTTCCCATCTTATATTACCTACCTCATTCATCACAATTTCCTCTTTTATTTTTCTTTTTATGTAGCCTCATTCATCATTTTCTTCCTGTCCTACCTTCATCTGTTTATTTTTTCTTTCCTCCCCAGCAACCAGGATGAAATATAGAGCTCCCCCCCTCCCCCCAGCCCCTCCGAGGTCCCAGGGAAATATGTAAAACTGTGCCATTCATCTTAGAGCCTGGTGGAGTAATGAGGGGGTTTTATGAGTGACCTGATTACTTTGGACAAAATACTACAGCCGGTGCCACGCCTCACCACAGCATTATTTTACTTTACTTTTGAGAATACGCTACGCTACACCATAATACACAACACCATACCACACCAAACCACAGCATAATACACTACATCATACCAAACCACACACCATAATGTATGATACAACTGTACACTATATTACACTACACTAAGCTACCTGCACTACACCACACCACGCCGCACACTCATCCTACACCATATTATTTAGCATTCCATCCTACACCACACCACTTGCTACACTACGCCACGTGGCTCGACGACGGACTGTTACTCATTCTTACCACACCACACTACACCACGTGAAATACCACACTACACAGTACATCATATCACATCCCACATTACATGCTATACCATAAATATCAGCACATCACACCATACCACACCACATCCCACATGGTATCCCATATAATCCCAGCAAACTACTCCAGACCACATCACACTACGCCACAATACATAATACTTAAACACGTGTCACAACGCAGCGCATCACACCACACTCCACACCACACCACAACCACCATGCCACATACAACACAGCACCACATCACACTACATCACATATTAAGTCACTCTAAGCCAAGCCACTCCACATCACACCACACCAGATTATACCACATACAACACAACACCACACCACACCACACCACACGAGTCAAAATCACACCTCCTCATACAATACCACAGATTACAGCACACCAAGCAGCACTACACATAACACTTACCACACTAAACACCACAACATACCAAACACCACACACCACACCGCAAACACTGCATCTTTTTTTGAATACACTAATTTTTATAGACAGTAAAGACATGTTAGGCCTGGCGGTGACATTCTAATTTCATTCTTGCAATTTCCTGATGATATTATTCAAGGTGGAAAAGGCTTCTCGTATTGAAGGGGTTAGCGAAGGATGACTAGCTCCTGCAGTTCGAACAATCTATACCCTAAGTTGAATAAAATTGTCTGGGGTAAAGAGAGGAAATTACAAAATATTCCATTCTCTTGACGAGGTAACACACACACACACACACACACACACACACCTGCAAAAACTTAACTGCCTCTGGAAATGCGTGGATTCTGACTTCACTTCTTGACCTTTTTTTCACTAACAAAACTTTATGGAAAAATTAGCCAGGTATATTAACTTAGTATATTAATTGCCTGGGTTCTTGCTTTATTACCTGATTTTTTTTTTCTTAATACAAATATCATTAAGTTTAAGTAGCCTATGTACTGCTTGTTATAATCCTTGCCCTTTTATTCACTAAAACACTGCTTGAGGAAGTGACTAAATATTACTAACAATGAAATATAAAGCAGGCAGTGAAAAGCACGATGAAAGAAAAATGGCAAGAAAAGAGAAAACGGACAGTGAGGAGGGGGAACAATGGAAAACATGAGATCTTTATAGTAAGGAGGGGTAGTCAACGAAAAATGAACGTTGAGGCAAATGAGGTTAAAGCTTGTGGATTTTATTTACCACGCAACTCACTTTGGTAACCATACAATATTGATGCACGCTAACTAGTTTCGAAAGACAGGTAAACTAATTTTTAAAAATGCAAAATATCGTTCAACCAACAGTTTGTGACGACAGGCTATTAAGTCTGCCGTTGGTTACTTCGTCCCTTTAGGGTTGAATTTACAGACTTACGAACAACACCCCGTACCAACCAATATTTACATTTGCAGGGAGAAGAAGAGACATGGGAAGATTCAGTGGTCTCCTTTCTTTATCTTTCCTGAGAAAATAAATCACAGACCCTGAGTCAACTGGCCTCAGGAACACAAGAGAACCAAAAGAAAGAAAACGGGCACTGAAGATGCGGGAAGAGTAAGGAGGTAGGGGGGGGGGGACTGCTGAAAATACGTATGGCGAAGGGTTTCTAGGTTGATAGGTGCCGATATTGGACAGTCTTGTTCTGATGAGGCGGCCGCTGGTAGGAAAAATGGATGCTGTGGAGTTTCCGGTGGCAGCGAGGATTGATGGCGGGCGATCCATACACTTCCGGATCAGATGGGGAACGGGGCGCGGATAAGATAAAAGATAGTGGCTGGCCCATTCATCTCCATACACGGCCATTTTTATTTACGGCTAACTTGCATATCGATCGGGAAGTACGATATATCCGGACGATAAAGGGATTAAAAAAAAAACAATAAATGGGCTTCAGTTTATGTAGGTTTATAGAAGTCGCAACCCCTTCAGCGCCGGGAGAAGTCTAGTGCTCAAGCTAACGCCAGACGATTTTGTTAAGCTGAGAGTGAGTCATAGGAGCCAGGGTGTTATTAAAGGTATACTATTAACCAGCTAATGGTCGAGATAACTAGGAATCCATTTCAATTAAAACTAGTTTAATTTATTTTATTTTGCTGAGTAAGTCAGTGTTATTTTTGTCACGCACAGTCGGAATTAGGGCCTGTCCCTCCACCCATCTCCCTGTCTCTGTCTCTGTCTGTCTGTCTGTTTGTCTGTTTGTGTCTGTCTGTCTGTCTGTCTGTCAGTCTGTCTCTCTCTCTCTCTCTCTCTCTCTCTCTCTCTCTCTCTCTCTCTCTCTCTCTCTCTCTCTCTCTCTCTCTCACCATGAGCTTTGAATATGAGTGGTGAACCCGCAGCACCTGACACTGATGAATTTATTCGGCCACAGATAAGTGCCATCAGTATCAATGAGAGAGAGAGAGAGAGAGAGAGAGAGAGAGAGAGAGAGAGAGAGAGAGAGAGAGCAGTTCACTCATTCCTGTAATATTCCAGCCAAATATTCACTCATTCCAGTTTTATTCCAGCCAGTTATTCACTCATTCCATCCCTTTTCCTACATTCACTTTTCCCTTATGTTTCAGTTTTCCTTTTTTTCCTATTTCATCATTCAATTCCAATTTATTTTATTCCTATTCCGCTATTTCCTTTCCAAACGTCTTATATTCGTTCCAAAATATCCCAGGCATCCTATTTTTTTTCTTAAGTCCTATTATTTGATTGCTCTTTATTAAGGGGAAAGTCATCCCATTATTCGTGGCAGGGAGGAGGAGGAGGAGGAGGAAGGTGAAGATAAGAATGTGAATAACAGTGATAATGATATGGAGATGAAAAAGAACAGAACAACAATAAAGGGAAGGATGAGCAAGATATAGATGGAAAAGGTAGAAAGGGAAACTTTAGAGAGGGAAAAGGAAAAGAAAAGCAAAAAAAAAAAAAAAAGAAACTGTAAAGGAAATGAGGAAGGAGGAAAAGAAACAGTAAATTGAAAAACAAAATAGGAAGAAGGATAGGACACAGAGGAGAAGACCAGGAAACACGTAAAAACAAAAGGAAAAGGTAAAGAGGAAGAAGGAAAAGAAACACAGAAAACAAAGTGATAAGGAAAAGTAAAAGGATATGAAACAAAGCGGAACAAGGATAAGAAACAAAGAGGAAGAAAGAAAAGAATCACACAGAAAACAAAACGAGAAGCAAAGGAGGTGAAAGGAAAATAAGAAGGGAAAAAACAAACCCAACCTGACCTGACCCGACCTGACTCTCCGCCCTCTCCGTCTCACTGCCAGCCCCAGTTGCCTTGAGGTCACTTTATTTGAGGACCCTCTACCGCCCCCACGACCCCCCCCTCCTCTAAAAATTGGGACTGGCGGTCGTGGTTTACGGGGGGTCGTACCTTGCGTGGCCTAGTGGTGGTGTCGTGAGTGGGGGCTTGAGAGGAAGGCGGAGGGGAGGCCTGAGTGTGAGGGTGAAATGTTGCGAAGGTATGAAAGTGAAATTCAAAAATGATATTGTGAGCCGGATATGCATGTGGTAAAGGAGAGATCAGGAATGACTGTGTGTGAAAGTGAGAAAGCTTGCATGGGAGAAAGAGAGGAATCAGTTTGAAAAATAGAGGAAAGGGGAGGGAAGGCCTCAGTGTGAAAGTGAAATGTTGTGATGGTATGAAAGTGAAATTCAGAAATGATATTGTGGGCCGGATAAGCATGTGGGAAAGGAGAGATAAGGAATGACTGTGTGTGAAAGTGAGAAAGCTTGCAAGGGTGAAAAAGAGGAAGCAGTATACAAAACAATCAAAGAGTGGAATGAAAGAATGAAAGAGTGAAGGTTCCGGAGTGCCTAAGAGTGTGTATGTGAAAGTAAGAGAGAATATAAAGTAAAAGAAAGTGCTGAAAATGAGAAGAATGAGTTGGTGGGGGGTGGGTATTGGGAGTGAGGGTAAGTTCTGGACATGTGAAAATAAGATAAATGTGAAAGCAAATGAAAACACTGAAATTGAATGGGATGAGTGAGTGGCGATTTTCGTTACCCCAGTAAAGGAACTAAAACAATAAAACAATAAGGGGTTTAACAAAAATATCGGGGAATAGTTACGTTTGCTTTTTGCTAATGGTCGTATTGTAGAATGATATAGAGCCCGACTAGCACTTCTTCTTTAATAGATTATTAAATTTTATTCCCTGTGGGCTGTCTATAAAACGTACAGGCATAAGCAGATGTACGCTGACAATCCCCTGCGAACATTATGTCCTCCCTTCCATATTTCTCATTTCTTCTCTTATTTTTTTATGTGTCTCATTTTGCTATCACGTGGAAAAAAATCATGTAGTATTTTCCATTGTCACAGCCAGTGAATTTCCCCTCATAGCTATACTTCGAAAAAAAAAAAAAAAATAGACAAAAGAGAATCCGTATGTGTAATAAGTAAAATAAATGACTACGAAACAGGAGCTACATAGCCTTCCACGTCCACAAGAGTACGGGTTAGAAGGCAACGAATCCCCAAAGGGACTGAAGAAATCTTATACTCTCCCAGAATATCTCGAAACAGACTGAAAAAATTAAACGAAGTATTTTTTTTTACCCCTCACTTGCAGGTAAAGCTTGATGAGGTTAAAATTACTGAGGAAATTTTAGGACTTGCGCTGTCAAAATACTCAAAAGGAGGATATGGCTACTTATTGACAGTCTATCTACTTAATTATTTATCTGTCTATCAGTATATCTATCTATATTTCTATCTATATCTTTGTCTACCTATTTATCTGCCTATCTGTTTCACTCATTATCTGAAAATGTTTAGGTGTATCAGTTTGTGCCTAATTTTATCACCTACCAATCTGTCTGTCTATTAAAGCGATCTTCCATAAGCCACTCTGAGCTGAATAAAATCGTCGGGAATTAGCTGGAACAAAACACAAGAGTTGGCCAGACTCAGACAGGTTGAAGTGATCTGAGCTGGGTTGAGTTGAGCTGCACTGAACTGGGATGAGTTAGACTAGGTTGGGTTGGGTTTGGGCTAGGTTGGTTGAGGCTGGGCTAAATTGGGATTTGGGCTAGGGTGGATTGGGTTTGGGCTAGGATGGGTTTGGTTTGGGCTAGGATGGGTTAGGTTTGGGCTAGGATGGGTTAGGATTGGGCTAGGATGGTTTGGGTTTGGGCTAGGTTGGATTGAGTGTGGGCTAGATGGGTTGGGTTTGCGCTAGGTTGGACTGGGTCTGGGCTAGACTGGGTTGGGTTTGGGCTAGGTTGGGTTGGGTTTGGGATAGGTCTGGTTGGACTGAAATTCACTAAGTTTGGATTGGGCTGGCACCGGAAGCGAAAAGTAGCCTAACTGTCTCTGAACTCCGTAGGATGAAAAAGTTTAAGAAAATTCTCTTTCTCTCTCTCTCTCTCTCTCTCTCTCTCTCTCGTCAGAAAATACGCCTATCGGAAACCAATGGCCTCGCTTTATTGTCAACATCTACAAAAGAACATAAAAGCAACGTACTAAGTGGCCGTTCTGCCCGCCCTCCTTAACCCCTACAGCCCGTGGACGTCAGTGTCATTTACTCTTGGTGGCGTGTGATGTTCAGGTGCGGTCAGGGATATGGCTTCATTTTTAAGACGAACAATTATGAAACCCTTACACATTATCCTGAAAAGTGTGCTGGTTTCCGAGGAGCGCATCACTAGGTTTCAAATATTATTGTTCACTTTCCCTTCATTTATCGTAAGGAGATGGATCAGTATTAGAGTCAGCATTAGTACATAGCTTTCACCATACCACTCGGTGTTGGAGAGGGAGGCCTTCATCCGGTGGCATTGATAAAGCTGGGCTGTGGAGCTGCCCGGTTATACAAACGTCCCTCAACTCCCTCCCTATCCCCCAAATGGAGCATGGTGGACTGCAGGAGGAGGCTAAATTAAAGCAACAGTTCACTGGGGTCACATTCCAGATGAACCTGGGGCTACAACAACAACCACAATACAACAACAACAATTACTACTACTACTACTACTACTACTACTACGACGACGACCACCACCACCACCACCACCACCACCACCACCACTCCGTTCCTACCATCTGACTTCATTTACCTGAAGAAAAAAATCTGGTGGTTGCAACAATAAAGCACAAAACACATCAGTACAGTAAAGAGGTTTAGATAGACCCAAAGTACTAAGAAGCCGATAGCGCCTCTAATTAAAAGTCTCCCCTAAGTTGAATAAAATCGTCTAGAAGTAAATAAAATAAACTATACTCTGTTTACTTCAACTTGGCCTAAAACTGTCATCCCTCCACCTTGAATGCTGAGCTGTAACAGGAGGTAGGAGTTAGAATATCATGCTAGTCACGAAGAAGTGTTATGGCAGGGAGACAGAGCAGTAGCATTGTCTTTTTCTGGCAATAACTAACGAAAAATTACCTGCAAGAAGGACGAATATTTGGGCCAAGTTAAAATGAATGGACGATTGTAATATATGTCATTGTTTTGAAGGGGTTAACTCTTATAGTTTTACTTTATTTACGTATTTATTTATTAATTTTATTTTTCGTTGTTTTCCTCTTGGTTGTTCGAATCTAATGTGTATGGGTTTTGTTTTTCAGGTGAGTAATGGTGAGGTATGACGGAGGTAGAAGCGCTGGGGTTACGAGGTGAGTAGAGAGAGAGAGAGAGAGAGAGAGAGAGAGGAGGGGGAATTAACAGTAGGAGAGTAACTAAAACTCGAGAAGTTAAGAGCTAAGAAAAAAGGGATATGAAGGAAATGAGGAGGAAGTGAACGAATGAATATGACTGCACGAAAGGAATGAACTGGAGAATCTGAGGGGAACAAATTTACGAATATTCACTAGTGACTCTAAGTAAGACAGAGGAATAAAAGAAACAGTACAGGGAAAATGAACAAGGAAGTAGGCTGTGTGTGTGTGTGTGTGTGTGTGTGTGTGTGTGTGTGAATCAGTCAGTATCACCTTGAGAGGGATCTTGAAGTGTGAGTAAGAGTGAGGGTACAGGGAACCGTGGGAGAAAGAGTGATGAGTCGTAAAAGGTTGTAAATAATAATAATAATAATAATAATAATAATAATAATAACAGGAGGAAGATAAAGAAGAAAAAGAAGAAAAGAAGATAGAGACATAAGAAAAAGAAAAATATGTGATTAAAAATACTGCATTGTGTGAGAGTGAGAAAGTGAGCGAGAGGAAGCACTGGTGGGAGTGAGAAAATTAAGACACCTATGACCTCGGAATCTTCGTAACACCTTTGCCATAGCGATTTATTAAGTACACTGCCTCTCAGTATTTTCCCGTACGCTACTGAAGCAAACTAAGTCAATATCAGAGAGACGTAATGAACATGCAAGGGAATGTTTACGTGAACTGTGGAAAATAAATCAGTAATGAGACGGTGTTGCGAAGAAATTCAGTCCTCTTTGAATACGGGGCCGAGTGAGTGAGTGAGTGAGGGAGGGAGGGAGATAGTGAGAAAGTGAGAGGAAAAGAGAATTGGTGAGTTTGGGTGATAAAAAAAAGAGAAGAAATGAGTGAGTGAGAGCTAGAGGAAAAATGAGAGGTGTGACAGCAAGGAAGGCAGAAAGCATAGAGGGATACGTGGATAAAAAGATGGATGGATGGATAGATAGAGAGATAGACAGAGATCGATGGACAGATAGACAGACATAGAGAGATGGATAGATAGACAGAGAAAGATAGATAGATAGAGATAGGTAGGTAGGTAGGTAGGTAAGTAGGTGGGTAAGTAGCAAGGTATATCTAGACAGACACAGATATAGATATATAGATATTCATAGATAGATAGATAGAAAGATAGATAAACAGATAGATAGATGTGGATAGATAAGCTTATGGACTTACTCAGACAAAGATAGTTAACTGATAAAAAGTGAGAGATGATGATTCAGAGAGACAGAAAAAAAGATAAACAGATATAAGATCAGACAGAAAGATAGAAATAGAGAAAGAGAATAGATGGATGATTGTACAGTATGAACTTATGGATGAATATGTGGATGGACAGGCAGATAGATAGGCAGAGATAGATAGATAAATAGATATAACAATAGTAGGCAGAAAATAGAAGGTAGATAGATGGACTATAGATCAGTGGAGAGAGAGAGAGAGAGAGAGAGAGAGAGCGGGGGGGTGGGAGTTGGGAGCTTGGCCGGTCGTCATGGCAACGTGAGCAGAACTCTCCATCTCTGTCCTCCCACCACCTTCCTCTCTCTCTCTCTCTTTCTCTCTCTCTCTCTCAATTACTCTTTTTTACCCCCTCCCTTTTCTTTGTGTCTGTCTCCTCTCTCCTTCTCTTCAATCGTTCTGTCTGTCTGTCTCGTCTGTCTGTCTCTCCATTTCTTTAAATCTCCATGTGTTTGCCTGTTCATTATATTCTGCCTGTTCTCTCTCTCTCTCTCTCTCTCTCTCTCAAATACACACACACACACACACACACACACACACACACACACACACACACACACACACACACACACACACACACACACACACACACACACATTTCTACTATCTCTTTCCTTAAAATCTTCTTAGTTTTATTTTCCATTCTTTTTCCATCTCGTGTTCTCTCTCTCTCTCTCTCTCTCTCTCTCTCTCTCTCTCTCTCTCTCTCTCTCTCATTCCATTTGTCTCTTTTTTTCAATTTTTTCTTGCTTTTCTTTATTGACTTTTGTTCTCACTCCCTTAACCTCTATCATTCTCTCTCCAAATCTCGTTCCATCTGTTTTTAACCTTATATATCTCCGTCTCTCTCTCTCTCTCTCTCTCTCTCTCTCTCTCTCTCTCTCTCTCTCTCTCTCTCTCTCTCTCTCTCTAACCCCTCTCCTTGTGCATGTTCCCCTTTACTCTTTTCACTGCCTCCCTCCCTCCCTCCCTGTCGTCCCTCCACTCTCGCTTTCCCTCCCTCCTCTCCCCTTATCTCTCCCTCTCTCCCTCCCTCCCTACCTACCGTCCCTCCACCCTCTCTCTCTCTCCCTCCCTCCCTCCCTCCCTCTCGCTCACCCAATCCCTCTATACCGATTTCTCTTCCTCTCATCTCTCCTTTTCTCTCTCTCTCTCTCTCTCTCTCTCTCTCTCCTTTCCTTTGTCCCCAACATTCTCGTTCCCTCTGCCCTCTCTCTTTCTCTAATCCCTTGCTCTCTCTCTTCCTCAATCTCACTCTCTCCCATTACATATATCTCATTTATTCTCTTTCCCTTCTCTTTACCCATTCTTTTATCAACCTCTGTCTCTCATCCATCTCCCTATTTCTCTAACTCCTATTTTCTCACTTCTTACCTCTCTCTCTCTTCTCTCTGTCATATCTCTCTTTCTCCTACTGTTTCTCTGTCTCTTGTCTATTCTCTTTCTCTCTCTTCTGCTTCTATCACTCTTTCGATCTCTTTATTTAACTGTGCAATTTGTTTTTATTGCCTTCATTATCATTATCCTTCACCTCCATCTCTTTCTCTCATCTCCTTATTCCTGTTTTTTTCTGTCATTTTTCCCAAGAGTTTTTTCTTTCTCCTCCCTCTCTCTCTCTCTCTCTCTCTCTCTCTCTCTCTCTACCTATCTATCTATCTCTTGTGCTTTTTCCTCCTTTTCACCCTTTCCCCCCCTCTCTCTTCTCTTCCCTTCTATCGTTTCCTTGTCCTATCCTACTTTTCTCCTCCATTAAGTTATTTCCATCCCTCCTATTACCCATTCCTTCCTCTCTCCCACCTTTCTTCTCTCCTCTCTTCCTCCCTCTCTCTCTCTTTTCTTCCTCCCCCTCCTCGTTATCTCACACCGTCTCGCTCGCTTCTTCCTCAGAAAATTTACCTCTTTCTTATCTCTTATCTGCCGCGTCTGTCTTAGGGTTGAGCAAGTAACTGTGTCCATCCTTTGCTTTAAATGAGAGAGAGAGAGAGAGAGAGAGAGAGAGAGGATAAAACATCACGAACACAAGCTTTTAATAAACACAAGAATAAAGACACAAAAACTACACACTTACACACTCAGCCCAACGACGCTGCTTTTCACCCTATTGCCGCTACCGCCAAGACGATTTTATTCACTTGAAGGAAAGCGCCCTGGTATGGAAGGATCTAATTAAGGCTGTGTCAACCCCTTCCCCTTTGCTCCCTCCAGCACGAAATGTCTCTCCTTAGCTGAATAAAATCGTCTGGAGATAGAACGATTTTTCTTTCTTCAGCCCAAGGACGTCTTATCTATTTATTTTGCGATTTATTTATTTATTTATTTTCTATTGAGGAATTAGATATAGCTGTCACTGACCCCCCCCCCCCTGCAATCCGGGAAGCCATTCGTAAGCTGAGGAAAATCGCTTGGGGGCAGCAAGAATACACACACACACACACACACACACACACACACACACACACACACGAAACATTAAAACTGCTGAAGCGAAGGGAGTCGGAGGGTACCGAGACGTGCAAGGATAAAGATAATATAAAAAAAAAGATGAAAAAAAAATTGATAAGAAAAATGATGGAAGGTGACTGGGGCTGTTTCTCAGTGGATATCACGTGACTTAAGAAGAGAGTAAAAGAGAGTAGAGGAGAGAAAAAGAGAGTAAAAGAGAGCAAAAGAGTGAGTAAAGGAGACAGAAAAAGTAAATTTTGGAGTGCATCGTTACCAGTTTTGAAAGACTGAAAAGGAAGAGGAGGAATAAAGTTTCTAAGCAGAGGGTAGAGGAAGATGTGTGTGTGTGTGTGTGTGTGTGTGTGTGTGTGTGTGTTCAGATGGTGCCAAGTGCAGGTGGTAGGGGTGTAAGTAGGTAAGGTGGGTAGGTGGCTGGTGCTGATGGTGCGAATAGGCAGGTGGTGGTGTTATTAGGAGCCGCAGGTGGTGGCACAGTGTGGTGCGAATAGGGAAAGGGAATGTCACCAATATCCTCATAACCACAACCTGTTCTCACACAACTACCTCTCCCTCTCTCTCTCTCTCTCCCTCTCTCTCTCTCTCTCCCTCTCTCTCTCTCTCTCCCACTCTCTCTCTCTCTCTCTCTCTCTCTCTCTCTCTCTCTCTCTCTCTCTCTCTCTCTCTCTCTCTCTCTCTCTCTCTCTCTCTCTTATCTGTGTGTGTATCTGTTTATTTATTATGTACTTGTCTATTTTCCTTCCTCCCATCTACCTCGAACCATTTCCCTTCGTCTTTCCTTTCTTCTTCCTTTCTTCTCCCTATCTCCTCCCTTCCCTCCCTTCTACCTCCCTTATGGATACCTTGGTATTTTTCAGTGTGTCATGACTGCCAAATTTTGAGACAAGAAGCCGTGTCAAAGGGCCGCTTCTAAAGGGAATTTGTTATAGTACCTTTTCGTTTTAATTTGGTCCAGATTTCCTTTTGCGTTGTTTTATTTTTTATTGGCAGTTGAAGACACTGCTGCACTCGACATCCTTTCCATAGCACTGCCTCGTGACTAGCATCTTACTCTGGTGTTAATCCATTGTTACAACTCGGCACTGAAGATGGAGGGATGGCAATTTTAGGCCAAGTTAGAGTAAAAGGAGCATATCTAACCAAGTATTCTATGGGAATTATTTTAATAATGGCAAAAAAATTAGTCGTCCTCACCTAACTCTCAGATGGAAAACAGAGGTCAGGATGATGATGATGATGATGATGACGATGATAATGATGGTGATGATGATGATGATAATGATGATGATGATGTATGATGATGATGATGATGTATGATGATGATGACGATGATAATGATGATGATGATATATGATGATGATGATGATGATGAAGATGATGATTAACAAGGTCACATTACAAACTATCAGAGATGCAGGACGGTAGAAACGAACTGCTGCGGGCAAGTGTAAATCTTTTAATTACTGGAGAAAAGAGATGAGACAGATAGACAGATGGACAGAAAGACAAATAGAAAGACAGATAGATACAGCATAATAGATAGACAGAGAGATGGACGGTCGCAGATAGACAGATAGTTAAAAAATAGAGAGAGAGAGAGAGAGAGAGAGAGAGAGAGAGAGAGAGAGAGAGAGAGATCCGGTCAAACAGTATTCTCACGTACCTATGAAATTTCCATAAGTATCTCCAAACGACATTCTCAGGTAGCACAAATCCCTCCCCTCCCCCCCCTCTCTTCTCTCTCACTCTCTCTCTCTCTCTCTCTCTCTCTCTCTCTCTCTCTCTCAATAAATTCCCGGCAGCCATTCCCATCCCCCAGACACACTCACCAACGCCCATATATATGTTATCTGTCACCATTTCTATCTCGGCCTTTTCGTTGTCCCCCTCCTCGCTGCTTCCATTTCGGGACGCCTATTGTCGAAGTGGGTGAGAGAGAGAGAGAGAGAGAGAGAGAGAGAGAGAGAGAGAGAGAAAGAGATGGACTGATGAGTAGACAGTGATAAATACTAGATAGATAAATAAATATATAGATAGACATAGATAGACAGATACGTTGACAGAAAGATAGACAGACAGACAGACAGATTGACAGATAGAGAAAGAGAGAGAGAGAGAGAGAGAGAGAGAGAGAGAGAGAGAGAGAGACAGACAGACAGACAGACAGACAGACAGACACAGAGAGACAGAGAACAGCGCTCCATCCATTTATATATATCGTATTCTATCACTCATAAATAAATCTTTAAAATTGTGGGGAAAAAATTGGCGCTTTCTCAGTTTCCTATAACACACCTAGTTTAATAGAATCGTCTGGCATGAGCTCACTAAAAAATAAAATAAAATATAGAGTTGACCTGATCATTAAGGGCTTTATTAGAATCTGTATTAACACTCTCTGGCTTCCCCGGCGCAAAATCAGATAAATAAAATCGTCTGGGTTGAATATCGCCTTGGGTTAGTGGAAATATGCTACTAGAGTTGACGCAGGCACGAGAGGGTTGTAAGTGATTTGTCTGTCTGTCTGAATGTCTGTCTGTCTCTGTCTGTCTGTCTGTCTGTCTCTGTCTCTGTCTCTGTCTCTCTGTCTGTCTGTCTGTCTCTCTCTCTATTCCTCATCAGTTTCTTTCACTCCTTCCTTATAATTTTACAACATATAATTCCATACCAATATATTTGTTAACTTTTCTCCTATTACGTACTTTGGATTATATATTTCTCTCCTCTTTCCTCGTCTATAATATTCTCTCTCTCTCTCTCTCTCTCTCTCTCTCTCTCTCTCTCCCTCTCTCTCTCTGCACCCTAATATGCTCTCTCTCCTCGGGTAAATTAAGCCATAAGATATAACGATTACTCCGCACAATGGGGTAAGGGCTGGGAGGAAGAGAGGAAGGAGGAGGAAGAGGGAGAGGAAGGCGAGGGAGAAAGAGAGGAGGAGGGAGATGAGGAAGAGCAGGGAGAGCGAAGAGACACACGAGGGGGGGAGGAAGGGAGAGGAGGAAGAAGAGGAAGAAAGGAAGGAGGAGGGAGAGAGGAGTGTAAGAAGATGTAGAAAAGAACTCTGAGGGAGAGAGGAGGAGGAGGAGGAGGAGAAGGAGGAGGAGGAGGAAGAAGAGGAGGAGAAGGAGGAGGAGGAGGAGGAGGAGGAGGAGGAGGAGGAGAAGGAGGAGGAGGAGGAAGAAGAGGAGGAGAAGGAGGAGGAGGAGGAGGAGGAGGAGGAAGAGGAGGAGAAGGATGGGGCTCTGGAACAAAAGGGAGAAAGAAAAGAAGAAAAAAATAATGTAAATTGGAAACATGGAAGTCAGAGGCGGAGAGAAAGAGAGAGGAAGAGGAAAAGAGAAAGATAAGTATGAGAGATGAAAATGAGAGAGAGGAGGAAAACAGAGGAACAGGAAGCAAAGGGTGAGGATGGAAAATATAAAGTAGACTGAAGCAGATGGAAGAAGAGTAAGAGGGGATGAGGATGAGAAAATGATTACGATGAGGTAAGGAAGAGGAAAATGGCGAAAGAGAGGAAGTGGAGGAAATGGGGGGAGGGAGAGAATGATAAGACTGGGAGGAAGAGGAGGAGGAGGAGGAGAAGGAAAAGGGTGGAGGAGGAGAAAAGGCTGGAGAAGGAGAAAGGGGAAGGGAGGGAGGGAGGGAGGAGGGACAGACAGATAAGGAAATAATGATAAACAGAGGAGGAAGAGAGACGGAAGGGTGAGATAAGGGAGACGGGGGAAGAAGCGGAAAAAGACGAAAAAGAAGGAAAGAGTAAATAGAGAAAATATCAGAAAGAAAGGTAGGTCAGTAGAAGAGGTAACTTACTGAAGACACGAGTAATATTTAACTGAAAACTGTAAAAATGCTGAAAAATCAATACTGCGATAATAGGCGACATGAAGAACAGGCAAGGTGAAAGGGTTAAACAAAACAACAGACAGATAGATAGAATGAAAGATATATATATGAAGAGAGAGAGAGAGAGAGAGAGAGAGAGAGAGAGAGAGAGAGAGAGAGAGAGAGAGAGAGAGAGAGAGAGAGAGAGAGGGAGAGAGAGAATGATATATCGGTTATAATCAGATCATAAAGCCAATAAATCGATATGTAAATGAGAGAAAGTGAGAGGAAGAATAAAATGCAGAGAATCAGAGAACAAACACGATTATCAGAGTTAAATCACCCTTTGTTCAGCAGAGGGGGATCAGGGAAGGGGAAAAGGGGGGAGGGGAGGGGAGGGGAGAGAAGAGGATTGAAGGGGAGGGGAAGGGAGGGAAGTGGATAGGAAGGGAGAGGAATGTATTGAGGCTGAGGAGGAATAGGATGAATAATTGAGGGTGTGGGAAGGAGGAGGGGAGGGAGATAAAAACGAATGGAGGGGAGGAGAACAGAGGGGGAGGCAAGTTAGATGGGAGAGGGAGGCGAGGGGACGCAGTGGAACGAAGCTGAAGGAAGAAGATGGGGAAAGGGAGGGGAGGTTTGCTGAGGGGGAGGGAGAGGGGATGGGTTGAGGGAAGGAAAAGGGCGGGGAGAGATGATAAGGGAAGTGAGGGGAAGGGAGAATGGAGGCTACATGGTTTGGGAGAGGGGATGGGAGATGAAGGGAGAGAGGTTGGAACTTGGGGAGGGAGGGAAATGGGGGCAAGTTTGGGTGAGGGCATGGAAGGGAAAAAGAAAGTGGAGAAGCGGTGAAGAATCTGTGAAAAGGTTAGAGTGAGAGTAGGTGGGATGGGGTAGGTAACACATAAAAGAGAGGAGATGGAGGGTTAGGGAATAGGGAGGGGAAGGAATGGCAAGAGGAAATGAAGAAATGTGAGGGGAGGGGTTTTAGTGCGAAGGAGAGAGGGGGCGGAGGGGTGAAAGTGGGTGAAGAGGAAGGGGTGCTTAGGTTGGTAAATGATGGGATGGGGAGTGGGGGCCGGGGACGCCAAAGAAAAGAGATGATAGGATATAGAATGAAGGAGGGGAGAAGGGAAGAAAAATTGAGACGGGAGGGAGAAGAAGAAAGAGGGAAGGATGGACACAAAATGGAGAGAGGGAATGAGATTAGAAAGAATGAAGGCAAGCAATGGGGAATGACAAATGAAGTAAGAGAGGAGGAGGGGAAGGAGGAAGAGAGTGAGAGAGAAAGAAGGTGGGATGAAGGGAGGAGTAATGAAGACAAGTGATGAGATTAGAGAGAGAGAGAGAGAGAGAGAGAGAGAGAGAAGGCAGGAACGAAGGAGAGAAGAAGAAATGAATGATCGATGATCGATGAGATGCGAGAGAAAGAAAGAAAAAGAAGGGAGGAAGAAATGGAAGGAAGGTAAGATCAGAGGGAATGAGAGAAAGGAAGAGGTAAGGTGAGTTAGAGAAGTGACAATATTAAAGAAAGAAAAAAAAAACAAAGGAAAAAAGGTTTACTGAAAATGAGGAAAGCGTAGAGAAGAGAAACGAGGGACGGGGAATGGGAAGGGCTGACGAGGAAAGAAAATGGTGAGAAAGAAGGTAAGTTGGAGAAAGGAAGGAGGGGAAAAATGATGTAACTTTATCCATCTATCTATTTGTCTGTCTCTCTCCCCCTCTGTCTATCTGTCTATCTCTCTCGCTACCTATCTATTTACCTCTAATAACCATTCAGTCAAAATATTAAGTTTATCACTCTGTGTTGTTCTCTCACTCAATCTATTTATCGACTCTATTTATCTACCTATTCATCTGTCAATCTGTCTATCTGTATCTATCTATCTCTATCGGTCAATTTATTTATTAATCTGTTTACCTCTACATTATTTTTTCCAGTTCTCCTCCTCAATATTCCTACAAACTTCCACCTAACTTTCTCTCTCTCTCTCTCTCTCTCTCTCTCTCTCTCTCTCTCATCTATTTCTCTATCTACAGTACATATTTTTTTTAATCTCTCCTCATCCTTAATTTTCTTACAAACTTCCACTAAACTTTTTCTTCATTATCACCCCTTCTGCTCCCCCCCTCCCTCTCTCTCTCTCTCTCTCTCTCTCTCTCTCTCTCTCTCTCTCTCTCCCTCTCTCTCTCAACGTTTGTTCCCGATTAGTAAAGTCAATAGCGCAGACTGACCCAAAAGTTTACGTAGTCTGTTGAAAGGGCATAACTTTTTAACTCCACCCATAGAGATAAAGTTACATCTACCTGAGCCAAAATACATATATATAAAGGGGAGGTATGGGGGCTATTTTCAAGTCTCTCTCTCTCTCTCTCTGTAAGTCTGTCACACTGAATCAAACAGAAAATACTCACTTATATAAAATTTCACCATATATGTAGACCTTCCTATCTGTCGTTCTTTCATCCACCGTTTTTATCTCTGAAGCACACACACACACACACACACACACACACACACACACACACACACACACACACACACACACACACACACACACACACACACACAGACGAGGAACAAACGAATTTTTTTAATCCCAACTCCCTCACATGTCTCTTTCGCTTCCCGTATTGCCTTTCCACGAACAGTGCCTCATTTTCTTTCTCTTTTAATTTTCTCTTCTTTTATGGGAGACTATGATAGATGGAATGGACAGCAGATTTTTAGAAAAGATAAAAGGGTGGGCGTAGGCAAGAGGAAAATGGTCAAGATGGGAGAGTGTTTAGATGAGGAAGGATTAAATGGCGTGTTTTCTTAATTTGGAAGACTAGTGAGTGCTTGAATTAGTGGTCCTGAATTTTGCATATTCGTTTTTGCATTTTCGACCATTGATTCTCTCTCTCTCTCTCTCTCTCTCTCTCTCTCTCTCTCTCTCTTTCTCAGCTGCTGATGGATGGAAGTGACAGCATCGAGAAATTCCCAAGATGGGGAAGAGTATCGGATTGGGCATTGACTCCCGTTTGGCGTTTCCGTCGAATCTCTCTCTCTCTCTCTCTCTCTCTCTCTCTCTCTCTCTCACACACACACACACAGATGGAAAGATAAGACCTACATCAGGTACCATATTGACTCCCCTTCATCGTTTCCATCGAATGTCGCGGACGGGAGCGATGTGCCGAAACGCGACGCTGCCAACCCGTCTAATCATCGCAAATTGTCGCGTTCCCGTGTCCTCGTCGCTTCCTCAAAGGTCGTCTAATTACCGAGTCGTCACCTGTCGTGTGTGTCGATGGTGTCTTTCTAAAAACTGTGCCATTCTGTCGATAATTGCTTTTCTTTTTCAAGCCCCTTTGAACTTGATCACTTCCCCCTCCTCCTCTTCTCTTTATAATCAGTACTGTCAGTCCGTTTTTAATTACTTGCTGGGAGACATTCAGACATGAGATAAGTTACACAGAGCCACTTCAGACTCTGACTACCAGAGATCCCTGATGATTGGAAACATATTTTAATCGAAGTTGTAGATTTTCTGCCGTCCATTGGTTCACAACAATAGCCACAACAATAGTACCATGAGGAAAATTAAAGGCAAGAAGTAATCGTAGTGATGGTGTTTTAGTGGGATTTCCTTCACTTCAGTCTAGCCTCTGTTCCTAGTTTCTGCCACGTCCAACTTCCAATTTTACCCTAATCCCATCACTTATACGACGTCTTAGTTCCTGTCCACACCAAATGCTTCTTGGCACGGGCAGAATTTCAGCATCATTGTAATCCATATTAGTTATCGTACACACCCTGCCGAGTCCACTTGTATATATTCCAGTGATACAAAATTCCCGCCAACATCCGACCACACCAGCAAACACTTCGTGAAGACACTCACTTATATTAGTCTTCCCTTGTCACAGCTGAAGCAATATTTCATTACCTAAAGAAATCAGGGTTAATGAAGGCTATCTCAAACCACACCAGTTAAAAAAAAAAAAAAAAAAAACTCTTCGGTAGTATAAAATAATCTAAAGAAAAAAAAGGAGTGAAATGCCAAATACGAAATGGGGTTCAAATGTTTGAGGTGTTACTTTTTCTTTCTCTTCGTTCGTGCAATTAATATTTTCTCTGATTTTAGTATCTTCAGGATTGTGGATATTAAATATTCAGTACATTATTTGTCATCCATCACAATTTCTCTCTCTCTCTCTCTCTCTCTCTCTCTCCCTGTATGTATGTATGTATGTATGAACGTATGTCCTTAATATCTGTCTACTGTATCATCCGCCTCTCTCTCTCTCTCTCTCTCTCTCGACCTGCCCCAGTTCAGAGGTAGCCAATTTCCTTACCACAAACGAGTGTCGGATGTGATCTAAGAGGGTGTAAGACATCGGGAAGGGGGACCCAATCGCTCCAGGATGTGATCAAAGACGAATGGTGGAGGGGCGCCTAATAACGAGAGAGAGAGAGAGAGAGAGAGAGAGAGAGAGAGAGAGAGAGAGAGAGAGAGAGAATTACGAATACTTCTAAATCCCACACTCTTTCTGATCTGTGTTACATTATTACTCTCATCGACGACTTTCTTGTTTATATTATCTGGCTTAATTACCAAGCTGACTTCAGATTTCCTTAAGATTACCCTTCTTGAATCCAGCCCCTTTAGGTATCCATCTTGGTCTTATCTCCTTGAAACCGATGACCTCTTAGTTTAGTCTTGTTATATCCATACGATTATACTGGAATAGATTTTTCGAACTTGGGAGAACTGATATACATTCCACGTATTCCTGACGAGAAATCTCCCCTTTCTTAAATCATCTGAAGGTAGCTAGAATGATACTTTAAAACAGGTCACGGTATTGAAGGGTTTATAATGTCTATCGGGAGCAAGTAAAATATATAAAAGCGCTCTCAGCCTGAAGTGGTTAAAACAATGTATAAGCTATGAAACGCCAAAAGAAATCCGCAAAAAAAGAAAATAATGCAAAGCTAATGAAACAAAACTCATAAGGAAAAACAGGCATAAAGTAAGTGATGTACTTTAAGAAGGGAAAGATTAATAAATATTCTATACTACAAGAGGGGGAGGATCATGGAGGGGAGGGAGATAGGGGTGTGGGATGGAGGAGGGCGACCAGCAGGGAAGGGGGAGGCAGGGAGGAATGAAGAGGAATGGGATGGTGGGGGAGAGGAGTTGCGAGGTATTGTAGGGGGGATGAGAATTGGGGGTGCCGATGGGAGGGGGCGAGAGTGGGAAATGGGGAGCGAGGGGGTGAGGGAGGATATGAAAGGTAAGAATAAGCCTCATTTTAAATCATTATAACTTTTAACCCTCGTGTGTGTGTGTGTGTGTGTGTGTGTGTGTGTGTGTGTGTGTGTGTGTGTGTGTGTGTGTGTGTGTGTGTGTGTGTGTGTGTTTCTTTTTTTTTAATATTTCAAAATCCCCCACGCCCCTCTTTGCTTAATTGCCCGTAAGTTTTTATTATATACATTTTCCTTTGTGAAAAATGGGGAAAAAGGAGAAAAAAAAAGTACAAATAGGCCAGCCCATAAATTTGCATCATAAATCCATCTTGTGAATAATTCATTAAAAGGGATAAAGGGAGGCTCGCTTGGTAGGCTCCGGGAGACGAGCTGGGGTATGAAGTATTGGTGTGTGTGTGTGTGTGTGTGTGTGTGTGTTTGAGAGAGAGAGAGAGAGAGAGAGAGAGAGAATATGTACTGTATACCTGAAGGAATCATTATTTGGCAATTAGAAAAAACACCTGAAATCTAAAAAATAATGCTTGAAGATTAGAAAACACGTACGCAAAATAAAAAGGACGCCATGAAATGAGAAAAAAAAATGTGGAAAAAAAGTATGAAAACTCAAAGAAAAAAAAAAAGCCTAAAAAGTGGAAAAATAAATAACCAGAAAAGAAAAAACTTGAACAGAACAGATGCAATGCCTAGAACGTGGGAAACATGTTCAGAATTAAAAAAGAAGTTGCTTGAAGAGAATACATGCGTGATTGAATGAAATACCTGAAACTAGATTAATAATTTCAGCCTGAGGACAAGTTTTCATCTCTTTAGAATTATTGTAACACCAGATGGCGTATTCAACTTAGAGGGAGAATTAGAACTGGCGGGAATAGATACAGCCTCCTATGTTTTTTCTTCTATGCTGAACAAAATCGTCTGGAGGCAGCGGGAATAACATAACAAGGACGCCATCGTACTGAAGGGGTTAATGACAAGAGATGGAAACCACTAACTAGGTACTGCTACAATCACCGCTACCAAAACTACCACCATCCACCACTGCTACCAGAAGTACCGCCATCCATCACCGTTAACTCTCGCTACCATCACCCTCAGCATGGCACTACCACCATACGACCACCACTACAACACTACACCCTCTCCACTTTCCCTTTTCCACCTAACCTACCCACAACCACCGCTCCTTCACCCTCACTCTAACCCCCTCCATTTTCCACTTAACCAAAACACGGCCATCACCACCACCATCTACCAGGCCACTCAGTAACCAACCTTCCATCACTATAACTACTACCACCAACACCACTACTACTTTCCCTCTACCACCACGCAACCAACCCGTTTCCCTGTTCTACCTAAACACCATCACCATCACCACTATTCCTTTACCAGCCTTCACTCAACCCACTCCTATTTCTTTTTCCAAGTAGCCACCGCCATCACCACCACAACCACTATTCCTAAACCACCACCTCTACCACCACCACCACCATTTCTAAACCTACCTTCCCCCAACCCATCCCCTCTTCCTTTTCCTACTAACCACTACCACCACCACTCCGAAAGTACCCCCACCACCCCTCTCTCCCTTTCCCACCTCGCCTGCCCCCCCTGCTAAATTAACTCCAAGTTGTTTATTACGTTTCAAGCGCCACAACGAGTAATTTGACTCACTTCATTGCGCCTCCATTACGTAATGTTGTCCGGTTGTGTCAACCCACGTTATTCTAGTAGCATTTTTTTTCTCTCGAAGTTTGAGTAATTACTTTTATTCTGCCAATTCCCTACATGTGAAGGATCCAGTTGAAGACTCTCTCTCTCTCTCTCTCTCTCTCTCTCTCTCTCTCTCTCTCTCTCTCTCGAGCATAACGTGTAAGCTGATTTGGGGCTGCGTTCACAGTTATTATTATTATTTTTTATTTAAGATTCTAAGCAACGAAACCTTTACCCAACACAAGCCATGAATATCAGCATTATTAAAACAGCTGCCACGGATTGCTTAATAACATATCCCCCCCCCCCGTTAAGTTTTTTTTTTTTTCTTTAGATGCAGATAAATCAATTGTGGAAATGGCTCAAATTTCAATGCCTGTCCAGTGCTTGCCGGTGGGGGTAAGGTGGTTCAGTGTTATCTCGCTCGCCCTGTGTAAAGTTCGAAATGCATGCCGGGGCTGACATTGAAGTGGTTCTGGTAGTATGTCCCTCTATATGCTTTTTGATATGTCCTATGTTCGCACCCTATCAGCTCATACCCAGGACATCTACAGACTCTGATACTCATACTGTCTTTATAACACTTCTTCCCATTAATATTTTGTTGTATCAGGGTGTAAAGTGCCCCCGAACTGCGACTCTGCCAAAGCACTTAAAAAAAAAAAATCTAGCTGTACATTCTCTCAAATATTGTCTTTGATCATGTAACTATGACCTTCACGTACTTTTTCTGTAACATACTCAAAAAAAAAAAAAAAAAAAAGTTGCATCCCCGGTAATGAAATTTTCAATAATATTTGTCGACATTCTCGAAAACGAACTGTGTCTCTGGTTGTATAGTTCCAAGTAGCAATGTTAGTTAATAAAATCCCTTCCCTTAAAAAATGAAATACGTCTGACTGTGTAATTCTCAACAATATTTTGGGGTGACACATCCTACCTAAAAAAAAAAAAAAAAAAGAATAAAAATCTTTGGTCATATATCTCCTAGCAGTATTAACAGTCAATTTATTCTACTACCCAAAAAATGAATAGAAAAAATATCTGGCTATGTATCTGTCACCAATATATTCTGGCAATACTGTATATTCCCTCGAAAGCCAGTCTCCAGCTAAGTATTTCCCCGGAGCAATTTCTTCCACCAATATTTTCCTTCTGTTAATATTGTGTTAGTGGTGTGGCTGGCGGTGGTAAGTATTCGGGTGGTAAGGCGAGCGTGGTCACTTCCTCAGAATACTTGATGCTGGGGTACTGCTCACGTCCAGGAGGGGAACTGGGGGAAGGGGAGAAGAGGCTGAGAAGTTGGGAGGCATATGGGAAGAGGAGAAGCAGGAGGAGAAGGAGTACTGGAGAGGAGGAGGAGGGTAAGGAGCTGAGAGGCTGGTAGGGATATATGAGGAGCAGGAGGAGGGAAAGGAGGAATATTGGAGAGAAGGAAGGGAGATAAGGGGGGTGAGAGGTTGGGAGGGATACAGGAGGAAGAAGAGGAGCATTGGAGAGAAAATATACTGGCGGAGGAATGTAGAGAAAGGGTAAGAGAGATGTAGGGTATGGGTGAGAGGGATGTAGAGTGAGAGAGAGAGAGAGAGAGAGAGAGAGAGAGAGAGAGAGAGAGAGAGAGAGAGAGAGAGAGAGAGAGAGAGAGAGAGAGAGAGAGAGAGAGAGAGAGAGAGAGAGAGAGAGAGAGAGAGAGAGAGAGAGAGAGAAAGGTTATATTTATCAGGCATCTTAATCTTCTTACCACTTTTAATCCTCCTCCTATTCTGCTTCTTTTCCTTTCTCCTCCTCTTCTACTTCTTTTTCCTCCTCCTCCTCGTACTCCTCTTCCTCCTCCTCCTCCTCGTACTCCTCCTCCTCCTCCTCCTCGTACTACCCCTCCTCCACCTCTTCTCTCAGTCTGCTTCTCCTCCTCCTCACTCCTAAGATGATCCTCTTCCTACTTCTCCCTCCTCGTTACGACCCTATATATTCCTCTATAAATGCCTCTCTTTCCTCCATCCTTCCTTCCATATTCCTTCCATCTCTGTTTTCCACGACTAGCATGCTCTCTCCCTCTTTCTCTCTCTCTCTCTCTCTCTCTGTCTGCCTATTTATCTTTATCTGTCTGTGTTCGTCTGTCTGTCTGTCTGTCTGTCCGTCCCCCCCCTCTCTCTCTCTCTCTCTCTTTGTCTACCTATTTATCTTTATCTGTCTGTGTTCGTCTGTCTCTCTGCGTGTATGTCTGTCTGTCCCCCCCTTCTCTCTCTCTCTCTCTCTCTCTCTCTATCTGTCTACCTGAATTTTTTTATCTCTGTTCTTCTGTCTGTCTGTCTGTCCGTCCCCCCCCTTCTCTCTCTCTCTCTCTCTCTGGCACTGGCACTCCATCCATCATTGACTGCCACCCTAGCTTTACCCTCCCACTGATCGCTTCCATATTTTAAAGGAAATTTTAAGAGGGACCCATACATTAGTGTCTAAAAAAATAATGATCCGCGTTGAGAGAGAGAGAGAGAGAGAGAGAGAGAGAGAGAGAGAGAGAGAGAGAGAGAGAGAGAAGCGAGAGAGATTAGAAAGATTAGAGAGAGAAATAGCTAAAACCACCAGAAAATCAGAGAACCTTTTCTTTAATAGATAAGAGATTAAAGAGGGAGAGAGAGAGAGAGAGAGAGAGAGAGAGAGAGAGAGAGAGAGAGAGAGAGAGAGAGAGAGAGAGAGAGAAAGAGAGAAATTAGAGAGAAAGATTAGAGAGAGAAATAGCTAAAACCACCTGAAAATCAGAGAACCTTTTCTTTAAGAGATAAGAGATTAGAGAGAGAGAGAGAGAGAGAGAGAGAGAGAGAGAGAGAGAGAGAGAGAGAGAGAGAGAGAGAGAGATTAGAAAGAGAAATAGCTAAAACCAGCTTTAAATCAGAGCACCCTTTTTTCAGGAGATTATAAAGTGAGCAAAAGTCATCTCAAAATGCTAATAATCTTCTACCTGACTTAACCTTTATCTAAAAACTCGCTAACATTTTAATCACCCCCTCCCTCAGACAATTACCTACAGGGAGATTTTTCGTTGCAGGGGGATTTATTCAGGCTATTTCTAATCCCCCCTGGCTGAAAAATCCCTCCTGAGCTGAGTAAAATCGTCTGATGCTGAGATGAATTAAATATATAAGGGGCCGTCCTCCTGAAGTGGTTTATCACATGTAACAATGGGACGTGAATCAGAGGAAAATGGGGACGTGATGCAAGGGAGAGAGAGGGGACATGAATCAGAGGAGAGAGGGGACGTGAATCAGGAGAGAGAGGGGACGTGAATCAGAGGAGAGAAAGGGCGTGAATCAGAGGAAAGAGGGACGTGAATCAGAGGAAAGAGGGGACTGAATCAGAGGAAAAAGGGTACGTGAATGAAAGGAAAGAAGCAAAATGAATACTTAAGAGTAAAACAAGTAATCGAATGAGAGGAAGAGGAAAGTCCAAAAGTCAGATAAGAAGAAATGAGGACAAAAGCAAAGATTTCGATAAAAGAAAATGAGAAAAGAGGAAAGAAAAAGAATATGTAAGATGCAAAAAATCCAGTAAAAGAAGGGGAAAACAGAAGAGTCTAAAGATAGGAGAAAAAGAGCACTGAAATGAATCCGACAAAATGAACCCAATGAATAATATGAAAGAACAGGAAGAAGAAATGAAGAGGAAAATAACACAGAATCCAAATGAGATGGGAACGAGGAATGTCAGAGAATTTGAAAAGAAAAGAGAAAAGCAAATATATCCAATAAGAGAAAAGGAAAAGGAAGTCAGATATTCAAGAGGAGGAAGAAGGAAGAAGAGGAGTGACATAATCTGGAGAGAGAGAGAGAGAGAGAGAGAGAGAGAGAGAGAGAGAGAGAGAGAGAGAGAGAGAGAGAGAGAGAGATGCAACGATAAGAGGGCAATTAAGGAAGAAGGGAAAGGGGTGTTTTCAGGCAGTTGGAGGAGAGTTGGCAAACGAGGGCTATGATGGAGAGAAGATGAGGGAGGAGAAGAGGAGGGAGGAAGATTAGATGACAAGCAGGGAAAGGAGGCAGACTAGATGTGAAGAAGAAAAAGGAGGCGGAAAATGAGAAAAAGAGCTGGAAATGGAGGAAGACTACATGTGAAGAAGAAGGAGATGAGAGAGGAAGATGAGAAGGTGAGCTGGGAGAGGAGGAATACTTGAGGTGAAGAATAAGAACAATAATAGGAAATTGGAGGGAGAAGGAGAGCTGGGAGAGGAGGAAGACTAGGAGTGAAGAGGATGAAGAAGGAGGAAAATGAGAAGGAGAGCTGGGACTGGAGGAAGGCTATAAAAAGAAAAGAAAAATGGGGCAGGATGTGAGGCGGAAGGAGAATGGGAGACTGTGGAAAAAGGTAAATGAAGGAGAAGAAGACGAGGAAGGGAAACTAACAGAGAACGAAACTCCGGGGAAGGGAAAGGAGAGAGGAAGAAGGAAGGCGAAAGAAGCAATTTAAAATAATCACATGCAAATTACCACTGCTTCCCCTAAAGTTCGAAAATAAATCCTGTCACTATGAAAAAAAAAAAATCACCCTCAATGCTCCCAATCAAATTCCAAAATGAATCCCAAAAGAAACCTCGTTAAAAGTTGTTTAAAGCCAATTAAAAACAAATTCCCCCAAGCCAAAAAGAAAACAAAAGTCCTATGATCATGAAACACAAAACAATGAAGCAAGAAAACACAAATACTCCCAATGAAGTCTCGAAATGACTCCTAAAAGAAGAATCGAAAAAAAAATGAAGGAAACAAATAATTTCAAATACCAAAGTAAAATCTACTGACAAAAGACAAACACACACACACACACACACACACACACACACACACACACACACACACACACACACACACACAACTGTCAGGAGGAAAATATATCAAATTCTCTTCCACAAATTTCGTAAAAAAGAATTAAATCCTTAGCAGGGGAAGCCAGTCGTCTCAAGCAATTCCAGAAATGAATACTATAACCATAAAGCATTAAGAAAATTAATAAAAGAATTGCAATGAGTAAATCACCAAAATATTACCTGTAAAGGTAAAGAAATTAATCCTCGGATTTCTGAAATAAAATAAATGTAACGAAAAAGTAAGCAGGAAAAAGATGCGCAACAAACTGTCACCTGTGTATCCCATTTTGACCTGAAGTAAATCCAAGAATTTGAAGTAAAGCCACAAATTCTGAAATAAATGCACAAATTCTGAACTAAATCCATAAATTCCGAAGTAAATCCAAAAATTCTTTAGTACATGCAGAAATTCTGAAATAAATCCACAAATTCTAAAGTAAATCCACAAAGTCTGAAGTAAAACCTCAAATTCTGAAGAAAGTTAACAAGTTCTGAAGTAAATTCTCCAATTCTGAGGTAAATCCTTCAATTCTGAAGTAAATCCTCAAATTCTAAATTTAAGTCCTCAAATTCTAAAGTAAATCCACAAATTCTAAAGCAAATCCTCAACTTCTGAAGTAATTCCACAAATTCTGAAAGAAATACCCATCACTAAGAGACATTACAAGAAAAAAAAAATCATAATCAAACTGTCACCAAAAGCCTATGTTATTTGCCTTTCCCAGTTGTCAACAAAGCCCTTCATTAACAGCCTGCAAAGTATCAGAGAGAGAGAGAGAGATCAAAGTGTAAACAGAGAAGGAAGAATGGAGGCTTGACTTGCATCTCCTGGACTGAGGGTGAAAAGGAAAACTTTGAATTTCATCTGGACAGGCAATTAAAGTTTCACCCCGAATGAGAGAGAGAGAGAGAGAGAGAGAGAGAGAGAGAGAGAGAGAGAGAGAGAGAGAACGGGAAAGGAGATGAGATACGTGAGTAAAGAGAAGACAGGGGGAAACTATGAAGGAAATGGTGAAGAAAGGCGAAATATGAAACTACTGAGTAACTGAAGGAAAAATGGGGAAATGAAGAGTGACACAGAGAAGGGAAAAGACAGCTGAAAGAGAGAAAAAAAATATATATACGTCAGGGAATATATACTTGAATCCAAAATTATGTCCATATTACCTCAGACTTAGATTTTATTTTTTATTTTTTATTTTTTTTTTTTGTCCTCCAATCGACCCAGAATACTCGGACGCGTTTCATAAATCTTAGCTATATTTGTCATTTGAGTCGTCACTTTCTTCTTCATGGTCCTTGACTCTTGACTGATTGTTCCGGGTCGACCTCTCCATCCTGACAGTTAACTCATGGGCACCAAACTGATCGTTCTTTAACTTCTTCACACAGCTGACACTTTATTTTAGTTACTTTTGGCATCACTGGTAGAAATGGATCAATATCGTACTCACGGTGATGTTGATGTTTATCCTGTTTCTGTCTGTCTGTCTATCTATCGATCTATCTATTTGTAGCCAGGGACCTTAATTCTGCATGGCCTCCAGGTCGACTTGTCCTCCTTTATCAAGATGCCTTCCCTTCATCTCACCAGTCTCATTCTAATACCTCTCCACCTCATCCCTCCCTCTCATTTTCGGTCTATCTCTCCCTCTCCCTCCCTCCACCTCACTCCTATACACTCTCCAAGTTAGTCTTTCGCTCCACATAGCGAAACCATCCCACGGTACTGCCCCTAACACTTTCTGCATTAAAAGTTAGTAAATTTACCTTATGCAAGAACCGGAGCACATCACCGACATGTGTTCAGTAAGGCTGGACTAACACGACTGGCTCTTAGGATAGAAGATACAATTGAGTGAGAGACGATTATAAACACTGACAATTTAACTAACGCGTTGTCGAGCGGTGTGAGTAATTCCCAGTGAAATTAGAAATAGCATGCACTGGATAAACACAGCACAGCTAACACAAAGGTACACACATAGCAGAGTTAACGCAATACTACACACAACAAAGCTAACACAATGGTACACACACAGCACAGTTAACACAATGGTACACACACAGCACAGTTAACACAATGGTACACACAGCACAGGTAATACAAAGGTACACACAGCACAGGCAACACAATGGTACACACAGCACAGTTAACACAGTGAAGCACACAACACAGGTAACACAACTTCATTCCTACGTTGTATTTTGCACCTCGTTACCTGCACATGATTTAATTAAACTCTGCGGAAACTGTACTGGAAGTGAGATAAATGGATGCTATATTTACCCTCTCCAATTCGCAGTCTCTTCCAAACCGAATAAAAGCAAATAAAATCGTCTGGAAGCAGCAAAACAATAATCAAAGGCATGGAAGGGATTTTAATATTTGTTATGAGTAGGCCTGTCCGTTTTAACAACCAAACAGGCCTAGGATACAAACGATCTAAGGAAAAGTGAAATAGGTGATAGATGGAGGAATGAAATGGAAACATAAAGAAAAAAAAAAAAAAAAGATGAAAAAAATGGATGTATGGGAGAGAGGAGAGGAAAAAAAAGGAAAAAGAAAAGAGAGATGAAGAAAGAGAAGAGAAAGAGAGACAAAAAAATAAAGAATAACCAACAATGCAAAAGGTAAGAAATGAAAAATGAAAAATAAAGGTAAATGAAATGTGGAAAAATTGATAAAGGAGAAAAAGAGAGAAAGAATGAGAGGAAGAAGGAAAAGAAAGGTCTGGAGGCAGGAACAGCCCTTGCCAAAGCGAAGGGCCAAATGATGAATTATGTGCCTGAGGGACGAAGGAACACACACACACACACACACACACACACACACACACACACACACACACACACACACACACACACACACACACACACACACACACACACACAAAGAAGGGTCATGCAAGGAAGGAACCAGTACGAGTTTGAGAGAGAGAGAGAGAGAGAGAGAGAGAGAGAGAGAGAGAGAGAGAGAGAGAGAGAGAGAGAGAGAGAGAGAGGTGAAAGGTGGAACGAAAAAAAAATCAAAGCAACAGATAAAGAAGAGGATGGGAGGAAAGAGAGACTATGAAGGGTGTGGCAGGGCAAAGAGGTGGGCTTACAGTGGGGGTAGCTGAAGGAAGAGAGGGGGAGAGAGAGTGAGGGGAAGGACAGAGAGTGAGTGGGAGGACAGACAGTGAGAGGAAAGACAGAGGGTGAGCGGAAGGACAGAGAGGGATTCAGACAGATATCGGTAAGCAGAGACAAGGAAAAGAACTGGGGCAGCCGAAGAAAAATGTACAGACTGCGAGGACAAGCAAACAGAAAGGAATTGAGAGCAGACAAAGAAAGAAGTAACGAGACTGAGGGAGGGCAAAGAGAGAGTGAGATAGAGAGTGGGGGCAATCAAAGAAAGAGGTACAAAGAGCGGGGACAGGCAAAGAGACAGTACAGACAGGTAGGACAAAGGAAAAAAGACAAAATGGGGTCAAACAAACACATAAAAAAAAACATAACAGCAGGGGACAAAGAATGTGCTATAAAAAGGTATTACAGACAAAGAGGACTGGCGACAAAGTGGAGAAAGGCTAAAGAGATGAGTACAGAAACTGAGGCCAGGTAAAGATAGTGGTATGTGGAGTGGGGACAGGCAAAGAAGAGGTTCTGTCAAAGAGAGTAAGACAGAAGTAAGAGCAGTGAAAGAGAGATGCACCGACAGTAAAGGCCGATAAAAAGAGGAAAGAGAGCGAGTAAAGGCTTTAAAAAGGGGGAAGGGGGAAGGTGAAGAGCTGGTTTAAGTATGGAGAAAGGTAGAGAGTAGGGCCAAACAAGGAAAAGAGGATATGGCAGGCAGATAAATAGAAAAGGGAGGGAAGGAAGGGGGGCAGGGATGCAACAAGGAGGGGGGCAGTGGACAGGTGAGAAGAGTGACGTGAGGGGGAGGAAGAGGGCAAGAGCAGGCAGGTAAGAAGAGTGGGGTGAGGAAAGAGGGGGATAGCAGGCAGCCGAGGAGAGGAGAGTGAGAGGGGAAGGGAAGAGCCAAGGAAGAAAAGAGGGATGAGGGGAAGAAAGAGGGAGTAGAAAGGGAAGAAGAATGGGATGAATGAGGCAGGGAGGCAGGCAGGTAAGAAGTTGGAGGGAAGCAGGGAGACCAGACGCAGGTTATGGCCGGGAGAGTGAAAGAGGGAGCCAAATACCTGATAGGTCCCCAAGGGCTATGTTGAACAGGCAAGGGTTAGGGTGAGGAGAGTGGAATAGCAGGCAGGTAAGCAGAGTTGGGGGAGTGGGACAGCAGGCAGGTAAGAAGGGTTGGCTGAGGGGAGTGGGAGAGCAAGTAAGAAGAGGTGGGTGAGGGGACGGTGATAGCAGGCAGGTAAGAAGAGGTGGGTGAGAGGAGTGAGATAGCAGGCAGGTAAGAAAGGTTGGATGAGAGGAGTTGGACAGCAGGCAGGTAAGAAGAGTTGGTGATGGGATAGCAGACAGGTAAGAAAGGTTGGATGAGGGGAGTTGGACAGCAGGCAGGTAAGAAGAGTTGGTGATGGGATAGCAGACAGGTAAGAAGAGGTGGGTGACGGTGAGGGACAGTGCAAAGCAGAAACAGTTGAAGAATGGTGGTGATGAAGGGGAAGGAGATCAGGAGAACGGTAAATGGAAGCAGAAAGCAGGCAAGAAGAGCTAGATAGAATGAGCAGACAGTTGGGGAAGGGAAAGCAGGAGGCAGGTAAGAAGAGTTGCGGGAGGGGAGGGCTTCAAGCAGGTAAGGGAAACTGAGGAGTGGGGTGAGGGAGCAGACAAGTAAGGGGAGTTAGAGTGAAGGGGTGAGAGGGTGAGGGGCAGCAGGCAGGTAAGAAAGAAGGTGAAGGAGGCCAGACTCAGGTTATGTCAGAGAGATAGATAGATAGATAGATAGATAGATAGATAGATAGAGAGAGAGAGAGAGAGAGAGAGAGAGAGAGAGAGAGAGAGAGAGAGAGAGAGAGAGAGAGAGAGAGAATAAGTAAGAATGAAACAGTGAGGTGAGAGCAAAGAGCGGCAGGAAATCTCACATTAAGAATAAATTACAACCCGCCTTTGAAGGAGCGTGAAGAAAGGAGAATATAAAGACAAAAGAGCGGTGGAAGGAAACCGGGCATAAAAGGGAGTGGAAGTGGCGGGTGGAGGAGGGCAAGGTGGCATTAGGGAGGTGGTAGAGGGGAAGAGGTTGAGTCGTAAAGAAGGCTACAACAGCAGTAAAACTCTGGCCTCTGTCACTCTCTCTCGGGGGAAGGGGGGTACCACAGGGCCTCCAGGGACCTCTCGGGTATTTGGTTCGCCTTACCCCCCCCCCTCCCTTCCAACTCTCTCTCTCTCTCTCTCTCTCTCTCTCTCTCTCTCTCTCTCTCTCTCTCTCTCTCTCTCTCTCTCTTTCTGGAATTGGTTGTAACTCATTCTAATGTGAGATTACCTGATCTTTACTATCTGTGCGTGTGTGTGTGTGTGTGTGTGTGTGTGTGTGTGTGTGTGTGTGTGTGTGTGTGTGTGTGTGTGTGTGTGTGTGTGTGGTGTGTGTGTCTGTGTGTCTGTCTGTATGTATCTCTTTCTCTCTCTCTCTCTCTCTCTCTCTCTCTCTCTCTCTCTCTCTCTCTCTCTCTCTCTCTCTCCCGGCGCTCCTTTGCCATATTCTCGTTTTCTCCTCAGTCCCACACTTCAGATCCGTTGTAATTTAATCTTAATGTGAAATTCTCTCTCATTGCTCTCTCTCTCTCTCACTCTCTCTCTGCTCCTCGTTTTTTCAGTCCTCCTCCTCCGCTCTCTTTTCTTCCTCTCCTCCTCCTCCTCCTCCTCGTGCATGTTCTACTCCTAAAGGCAGCTTCTTCCAGACTTAAAAGCATTTTTTGAAATATTTTAAACTATAACATCTTCACTAAAAGAGGTCACCACTAAGCAAAAAAAGAAAAGAAAAAAAGAATAAAAAAGAAAAAAGAAAAAGAAAAATCGTCTGCTGGTAGGAGGAAAAAAAATACCATATCAAACAGAAAGAGTTAACAAAAATTTACCAACCCCTTCCAATAGAAAAGATACCTCCCCCTCCAGCTTAATGAAATCGTCCGTCGGAAACACCATAATTTGAAGGGGTGTAATCGTACTAAGGGGTTTAATGGGGATTCTTGGCTCTCTAATGGCATCCCTACGAGAGTTTTCCCCTTAGCTGACAGAAATAGGGCGGCAGTAGGAACATTAATAAAGGAGGGAATAGACTGGTGGGACTAATAAAGAGTTTCCAGCCACAATACCACATAAGCTACCCTGTGAAATCATTAAATATACAGTAAATAAAGAAGGAAATAAACTGATGGGACTAATAGAGATTTTGGAGATATCACAACTTCAGGTATTCTGTAACATCAATCATATAGCACTGTAGGGGCGTGAAATGTTACTAACAGGAACAGAATACCCTTTTCACCTTAACTTGGCCCAGATGTTGCTTCTTTCGCAGCATATTTCACGTAGTTCTGTAGACAATGCCCCGGCTCCCCTTCCTTTCCTTAGCACTGCTTCATGACCAGTATTATATTCTAGTGTTAATGCATTGCTACAACTCGGCATTTACGATGGATATATGGCAGTTTTATGCCAAGTTACAGTGAAAAGAGTACAGATAAATTCGGTAATTCATGTGGTTTCGATAAAGCAAGAAAATCATATGAGGTTTGTCTAGAGTTAACTACCCATCGTGTGAAAATCCGAGAGAGAGAGAGAGAGAGAGAGAGAGAGAGAGAGAGAGAGAGAGAGAGAGAGAGAGACAGACAGACAGACAGACAAGCAGACAGAGGCGGAGGGGCGGAAGAGTCACAGTAATGAAGGGGATAATAAATAATAGTTTCCACCCACGTTTTATCAAGAGGTCTTCCCCAAACCGAATAAAGAACGGAGGTAGAGAGGCTTAAATAAGTAATGTCCTCGTCGTACTGAATGGATTAATGTGAGACTCTGCTCTTTACTCTCATGTCGGGGGCAGGGGAGAGGGGAAGGGTTCGAGGGGGGAGGGGGAGAGGGGGAAGGAGGAAGGGGAAGGAGGGAGGGTTGGAGGGGGAAGGGGGAGAGGGGGAAGGAGGAAGGGGCAGGGGGAAGGTTGGAGGGGGAAGGGGGAGAGGGGAAGGGTTGGAAGGGGGAAGGGTTGGAAGGGGGAAGGCGAAAGGGGGAAGGGTTGGAGGGAGAAGGGGGAAGGGTTGGAGGGGGAAGCGGGTCCTCTCCTCCTTCTGACGACTTCCTGTATTGACGTAAATGCATTTCTGAAACAATTTAAGTCTGAATTCACCTGGATTTTTGAAACTTCTGTCACATATAGAGAAGCTTATTGGGCTAAGAAACAAATTGTTGTGTTTCTCTCTCTCTCTCTCTCTCTCTCTCTCTCTCTCTCAAGATAACACAATTCCAGCCAGCACTCAAGTAGTTAGCCCAAGACATCCTCACGATACAAACAAAGAAGGGGGAGGAGGGGGGGTGGAAGGGTGGAGGTGGGGAGATGGAGGGGATGGAAGAAGGTGGGGTTGGCATGGGGAAGGAGGGGGGGGAGGGACGAGGAGGGGGTGTGGAAGGAGTGGAAAGGGCAGTGTGGAGGTGTAGAGTTGGTAAAGGGGGTGAGGGTTGGTTAGAGTGTTGGGGTGGGGGTGGTTAGAGTGTGGGGGTGGAGGGTGGTAAGAATGTGCGGAGTGAGGGCTAGTAAGTGTGTGGTGGGAGGTTGGAAAGTGGGTGGAGAATGGGTGGGAATGGGGTTTTTAGAGAGAGGGTGCGGGAAGAATATGCACTTCTCGTTCAGAATCTTATTCATTCTTTGTTCTTTGCTCTCTGACATCTGAATTTTTTCACTTCCTGGATAAATTTTCCCTTGAATTCTTTCTATCTTCAAACGATTTTCTTCAGCTTCTAAAAATTAAGACTAGAAGAGGAAACAGAGTTTTATAAAAAAAAAAAATACTGAACGAAAGCTTTTCCTTATGCTGATGAAATAGATTGAAGAGAGAGAGAGAGAGAGAGAGAGAGAGAGAGATGTAACAGGCAGACTCGTACTTAAAAGGTTATTTACAAATGAATGACGTGCATGCAAATTTTCCTTCAGACAGTAATGGTTGTGAGGTAATGCCAGGATTCCAAGGGCTAGAGCAATGTGTTAACGAGTGCGTGGCCCAATTCACTAAGCATTCTGTTGATAATTCCCTCACTTTGACCTTTCTTAATATTTTGCCATACTAATATTTCTGTTTTGTTACGTGATCTATTCATTCTTTGCATCTCTCTCTCTCTCTCTCTCTCTCTCTCTCTCTCTCTCTCTCTCTCTCTTTCTCTCTCTCTCTCTCTTACACACATTTACAGGGACCACACTTGTTTTGGCAGTGGCGTTCTTGGAAGGCCTCCCACTTGATTTCCTTCTTCTAATTTAATTTTTGTTTTACTCTTGGCCAAGCATGAGTTCTGGAAGTGGTTGTCAGTTGCAAGAGGGGGCCTTTAATGCCTCCCTCCTTCCCTCCCTCCCTTTCCTTTCTTCATTCGTTCTTTCCTCCTTTCCCTTCCTTCTTTCTTCTTTCCCTTTCCTTCCTCCTTTCATTTATTCATTCATTATTTCTTCGTTCTTTCCCTTTTGATTTGTTCGTTCGTTCTTTTCTTTCCTTTTTTTTTTTTTTAGTTTGCTTTGTTCCTTCTTTCCTTCCTTCCTTCCTCCATCTTTTCCTTCCTTCCTTCTTTCCTTCCTTTCTTCCATCCTTCTTACTTTTCTTCCCTACTCCCTACTTCCCGTTCTTCTATCCAACACCTTTCAATTGTTCCTTTCTTTACCTTCGTCAACCAGTCTGTTTTTTCTTTCTTGTCTCTTTTCAGTAGCTTTTGCCGTGTGTTTTTTTTCTATATCCTATCATTTTCCTTTACTTTCCGTCCCTTCATCCTTTCCTTCTTTACAACCATTTCTCTGCCAAGGACTCTCCTACCCATTGTATTGCCCATTCACTCCAATTAGCCAGTACTTTATTCATTCTTGCTACCTCCACGCTTTCATATTCAGCCTTGGAGTAACTTTTCGAACTGGAGAGGTTGGATACAGCCTTCACTTAACCCGTTCACTACCAGAGGACTCCCCGAAATGCTGAATAAAATCGTCTGGAAGTAGCAAGAATAAAGCGGCAAAACACGTCACCGGTCTGAAGGGGCTAAGGGTAATTTCGGACCTTTCCAGGGGGGGGGGATTCCTGTTGCTGTGTCCCTAAGTTCATCTGAAACGTGAACCCGGTGGACCGCAGGCTTAAGCTACGGTACTCTTCTCTTGCCTCCCACCACCCTCCTTTCGGGATGCAGGGACGTATTTGAGAGATATTTATAAAAACAAGGTAGTGCAACCGACCGACTATCTAGGTGCCACCATGTGAAGGCGATTATATCCAGCACTTATAATGGGAAAGGGGGTAAATCCGACCATTCCAAAGATTTATAGGGATTTTTTTTTTCCATTTTCCATTTACCAGAATTTCCAGGAACTGAGAAAAATAATCTTGCGGCAGCTTGAATAAAAAAATATAAATCATTCGTTCACAGAAGGCGTAAAAGATTGTTTTCTCTCATAGCAATTGTGGGTTTTTCTATCTCCTCTCTCTCTCTCTCTCTCTCTCTCCGCCTGAATTCTTCCCTCTTCACCTCCAGTCCTAACTTCTCGCCAACTGCCTTCATTCCCATAATTCCCAGTCTCCACTTTTTCCCCTTCTCTCCAACTTCCAAGCCCTTCACATTTTCCACTTCCTACTCCACCTCTCCACTCCTTATCCACTTCTCTCTCTATTCCCCCCTCCCCTTCCTCTCTCTCTCTCTCTCTCTCTCTCTCTCTCAGCCACACACATATCTAGGGACAGCCGCGGGAGCCCCTAATTAGAACTTGTTTGTTGATAGTTAAGCTTTGTTTGTACTTAATTACCAAAGGTGGTTAGAGCCGTCGGATCTGAGCGCCCCTTCTACTGATACTGTTTACCTCTTCCCCCCTCCTCTCTCTCTCTCTCTCTCTCTCTCTCTCTAATTTGCCATCTCATGTGATACTCTTCCACAACTCTTATTTTTGCATTTATAATCTTTTCTACTCTGTCTACCTGTCTGTCTGTCTGTCTGTCTCTGTCTCCGACTCCGTCTGCCTGTCTGTCTGTCTGTCTCTGTCTCTGACTCCGTCTGTCTGTCTGTCTGTCTGTCTCTGTCTCTGACTCCGTCTGCCTGTCTGTCTCTGTCTCTGACTCCGTCTGTCTGTCTGTCTGTCTGTCTGTCTGTCTGTCTCACCCTCCGGCCACAAGACACTCGGGGTAAACAAGACACTGGCGGCTCCGGGCGGACTCCCTCGGAATACAAATTAAGGAGAGAGAGAGAGAGAGAGAGAGAGAGAGAGAGAGAGAGAGAGAGAGAGAGAGAGAGAGATGGAGAGGGAGGTATTTGAAAGGGAAAAAAAAGGAAGTGGGGGACAGGGAGGTAGAGGGGAACTTGTAGGGGAGAAGGGGGGAAAGAATAACTGAGAGGGGTGACTTGAGTGAGGAGAGGGCAGCGGAGTGGCGGTACTTGTATATCTAGATAGACAGATAGATAGATAGATAGATATGTAGCCTATATATACTGTATACTGGTATATGCTGGAGTTGTTTTTCAACTTCGTCCTGCAGTAGTTTTGTCCTTTTAGCTGCTCTCTCTCTCTCTCTCTCTCTCTCTCTCTCTCTCTCTCTCTCTCTCTCTCTCTTTCTGGAGCCTTCAGCTGTGCTATCCTTTTCTCCTGCTCCTATAATTATAGCACTGTATTAGTATTAAGGCCGGACCGCCTCGTAGGGACCGTAAGGTCTGTGTGGTCTGTGTATCTATGTAACACACACACTTTCTCTCTCTCTCTCTCTCATCAGAACTGTTTCTGCTAGTTTCTGGTCTCCTTCCCTCTCTTTCTTCCCTCCTCTCACCCTTCATCTCATTTCCATACATAATTATCCTGTTCTTTTCCTTGGCTTCAGTGTTCAGGAACCACCTTAATATCTCACATCAATTTCATTTATATTTCATATCTAGATTTTTTTAATTTTTATCTCTTACCTTCCTCTAAAATTTCCTCACTCCTATATAGTACTCTTCCCCTTTGAATGTTTTCCTTTATTCTGCCGCATCAAAAGCTGGGAGAAAAGAGTCAAGATGATGAAGAAGAAGAGGAAGAAGGAGACGAAGGAAATGATGATGATGATAATGAAGAAGAAGAAGAAGAAGAAGAAGAGGAAGGAAATAATGATGAAGAAGAAGAAGAAGAAAAAAAAAGAAGAAGAATGATGATGATGATTATGATGATGAAGAAGAAGAAGGAAATAATGATGAAGAAGAAGAAGAAAAAAAAGAAGGAAATGATGATGATGATGAACAGGAAGAAGAAGAAGAAGAAGAAGAAGATGGAAATGATGATGATGATGATTCTTTACAAGGCTTCCTGTTCACAAATCACTCTTTTCTTAGTTCCTTCTTTTATATTCCGTTTTTCCTCATTTAAATATCTTTTTTTTAAATATTTCTCAATCTCTCCTTCAGTGTTTTCAATCCTGCAAGGTGCTGTTTCTAAAGTTTCTCTTGTACACCAAATGCCGGAGGGTCTGGAGACTGGGGAAGAGAGCCTTTTGCTGTGCTATCCTTTTCTCTCTCTTCTTTAAAGTACTGTGTAGGTATTACTGTTATAGCCGTACCACCTCCCAGGGACCGTAAAGTCTGTGTGGTCTGTGTATCTATGTAATTATGTAATTCATCCATCTCTTCCCTTTCCCAGACTCCTCTCCCCTCCCCCATCTCTCTCTCTCTCTCTCTCTCTCTCTCTCTCTCTCTCTCTCTCTCTCCCTCTCTCTCTCCCTGCAAGAAAATATTGTGGCCTATGGGGCTGGAGGGAAGGGACTCAACAGCCTCAAGTACCCCATATGGGCAGTTAATTGGCATGTTTCCCTTTGGAGTGGGGCAGAGTGGAGAGAGGGTGAGAATGGAGAGAAAAGTGAAGAGAGGAGAGGGTGAACACGAGGAGAGGAGAGGAGAAAAGAGCAGATAAAACAGGAGGATGGGAGAGGAGGGTGAGAGGATGGTGTGAGGAGGAGAAAGGGGAAAATGGTTGTATGCTGTTTCAAGAAGTGGAAGTGAGAAGAGGAGGAGAGTTAGAAGCTGAGAATGGGGTGACCAATATGAGGAAAGAGATGAGGAGAGGGTTACCATGAGGGGAAGAGAGGAGAGTGAAAGTGGTGAGAAGCATGATAAAAGAAGAAGAGGAGAGAAGAAATAGAGAAGAGGAGAACGAGAGAATGGAGGAGGGGAGAACGGCGAGAGGATGAAGAGGAGATGAGGAGGGTAGAGGAGAGGTGTGGAATGGACAGCGAGAGCATGATAAGGAGGTGCAGTGTAGAACGGAGTGTACGGTGAGTAAAGAAAAAGGAAGAGAAATGATGAATCTGAGAAAAGGAAGGGGAAGGGACTAGGAAGAGTGACAATCAGGACAGATGAGAGGGAAAAACTTAAGCCTGAATTCATTGACATATTTCTTACTGCATTCCTGCTATCCTCAGATGATTTTATTTAACAAAAGAAATACCTGTTCGAACTGGAGGGATTTGATACAGCATTCATTAACATTTTTAGGATGAGAGGTGTTTTTCTCAGCTGAATAAAATCGTCTGGAGGTAGCGAGGATAATCTATAAAACGACGTTATCAAAATGAACGTGATAACAGAAGAATGAAACAAAAAGGGAAAAAGATTAAAAGAAAGACTGTGAAAGTGATCGGGAGAGGAGATAAAAGTAAATAATTGAAAGGAATCATGAGTAAAGAAGAGGTGAGAGTGTAAATGGTGTAAAATGAGAGAGATGCGTGGGGAAAGAGAGTGAAGGAAAGGAAGGGGTGTGAAATGAAGTAATGGAGGAGAAAGGAAAACACATGACGCAAAGAATGAAACAGTGAATGACAGTATGCAAGTGTGACTGAAATCAGTAATAATTGAAAAGAAAAAAATTAGTGAAGGACAGTAAAAAAAAAAGTGAAAATCAGAGAGTAAGAGATACAAGAAGAAGAAAGGCAAAGAGGAGGAGGGTGATAAAAAAGAGAGAAGATGAGATATAGAGAAAAAGAGAGAAAAGAGGAGCAAGAGAGTTAAGAGGAGAGCAGAAATATGTAAATGGGGATAGGTGTTTAGGTATCCCAAGTGGTGGTTCCCCCAATGCATTACCTTAGAGGGAGAGAGAGAGAGAGAGAGAGAGAAAGAGAGACAGACAGACAGACAGACAGACAGACAGACAGACAGAACAGAAAATATGAAACGAAAAGAGAAACGTAGTAAACAAAAAGAGGAGAGTAATGTGATTCAGACCAAGCTCTGGAAAAAAAAGGGAGAGAAAAGAAAGACGGAGTAAAGAGAAAAAGAGAGAGAAAAGAAATATAAAATAGAGAGAGGAAAAAGAGAAAAAAGAGAAATGAAAAGAGAGCCAAGGAACAGCAAGGGGAGCAAGGCGGCGGGGTATAAGTGGGTTAAGTATATGCTATAGTTCCCCTCTCTCCACTTGACCTTGTGACGAAAAGAGAGAAAAAAAAAAAGGGAGAAAAAGAGAGGGATATTAGAGAGAGGAATGACATGGAGAGAAAAAGAGAGAAAAAAGAGAGGAATCATGGAGAGAGGGAGAACAGGGAGAGAAAAAGGGAGGGAAAAAAGAAGCACAACACCAGAGAAGGGAGCAGCAACTTGTAGGCCTAAGTGAGGATGCTTTTTAGTATAGTTCCCCCTCTATCTTGACCTTGAAGGAGCGGGAAAACATAAAAAACGAAGAGAGAGAGAGAGAGAGAGAGAGAGAGAGAGAGAGAGAGAGAGAGAGAGAGAGAGGAAAAAATAACGAGAGAACTGGGGAGAAAGGAAAAGTGAAAAAAAGAGCAAATGGAGAGAAAAACAGCATTAAGGAGAAAGAGAAAGAGATGAAGAGAGAATTATTGCAACAAGGAAGAGGAAAGAAGTTAGGTTAGTTAGATTAAAGTGGAGTAAAGTTTTTATTCTCTCTCTCTCTCTCTCATCTTTTCCTTTTTTCTGTCACCCGTTTTCCCAATCTCTCTCTCTCTCTCTCTCTCTCTCTCTCTCTCTCTCTCTCGCCCCCAGACGCAGGCAGGAAACTTGTAAGACAGAGCAATCTACACTTCTAGCATCACAATCGCCCTACTTCAGTCGGGGAATGAGAAGTGATTGAGGGGAATGACCGGTGCTGGAGCCTAACTGCAGAAGGGGGGAGGAGGAGGAGGAGGAGGAGGAGGAAGGAAGAAAGTGGTAGAGAGGTGGAAAAGATAGGGGTGGTGATGGTGATGAAGATGGAAGGAAAATTAGGGAAGCTGGAAGAAATAATGGTTGTGATTGTGGTGGAGAGAGGAGGAAGAAAGATGGAGGAAGGTGGAGAGGAAATGAAATGGCGGTGACAGTGGAAGAAAAGTAGTGGACATGGTGATATAGGCTAACTGCAGACGGAAAATGGATATGGAGGAAGAGGGTGATGGACGATTCTAGAGAGAGGGAGCAGTGGTGGTGGAAAAAGGTGGATGGAAGGTGGAAGGGGAAGGAAGTGGCAGTGAAGAAAGAGAAGAAAGAAAATATATTAGTGGAGGCAAGGTATTGAGGGTGCCAGACGTTATGTGCACAAGGAGGGTGGAGTACGATGGGAAGTGGTGGTGGTGGTGGTGAGAGAGAAAGACGGACTGATTGGTGGAGGAGACGTTGAAGGCATGCGGTACTAGAGGAAAGATGGAGGGATGATGAGGGAAGGCAAAGGAAGAAAGATGTGATGGGGCGATGAAAGGGTGGAGAGAAAAATAGTGGAGGAGGAGTGGAAGCAGGAACAGTGATGCTAAAGATTAATCGCAGAAGGGACGTGGAGGACGAGAGAATATTTAGTTGTAATGGAGAAGGTTTATGGATGGAAGATGAGCGAAAACAGACAATGAAGAAAGCGACGGAGCAATGGAGGGGTGGAGAGAAAAGAGTACATCTACGGAGAATAGCGGAAGATAGGTAGAAGACGTAGTGATGGAGGCAGTGATGGAGAAGGAAAATGTACTGGTGGAGGAAATGTGAAAGCAGTACTGGTGCTGGAGACTAATTGCTGAAAAAAGGTCGAACACGAAGGAAAGAGGGTGGTGACTGCTGGTGGTGGTGGTGGCACTGGTAGTGGTGGTGATGGTAGTGATGGTGGTGGTGGTGGTGGTGGAGCAAGGATGAGAGGGTAGGGAACAAGGAAGATGTTGAAAATAAGATGGCGAAGGAAGGATGAAAGATATATGATCAACAGGGAAGGTAGTGATAAAGATAATAAATACAGTAAACTGAAAATGGCATAACAATGAGAGAGAGAGAGAGAGAGAGAGAGAGAGAGAGAGAGAGAGAGAGAGAGAGAGAGAGAGAGAGAGAGAGAGAGAGAGAGAGAGAGATTTTTCCTTTATGTTTGACTGGCCATAGACTAGGTAGGTCGTTCCCTAATTCCCAGTAGTCCTCATTCTTGCCCCATTCCTTCACAAGTCACTAATTCAGGACCAATACCCACCGTCTATGCTGGATTCACGATAGAACTGTTTCATTCACGACAAACGCACTGGTATTAGCGAGGGCGTTTTCATGGCAAGTGAGTGGATGCTTTGGGAAATTCGGATAGCCTGATTTAACGAAGTACAAATTAATAATCAAACTGTCTATTGTGTAAATCTGGGACTGAACTCGCATCATTTTAAACTGCAGCCAATTTCCTTAACCACTCGAGCCCAACCTCCCCCCAGCAGATAGCATATTCCCGAGATTTCTTTATTATATCACAGGATACACTATTATTAAAGCCATGACCAGCATCTTTACTGGTATTTTGAATATATTTTTACTCCTATTACTGGGCTTAAACTCTGACAGACACATTTATTCCATTAAAAATTAAATATATTGTCCTTTCACCTCGTCTGAGCCACATTTCCTTACAGGTAAATGGTGACAGAGCAACGAGAGGTAAGGTGTACGAGACGGCAGGTAAGTTCAAGAGTATGATTATTACAGTTTAAAGTAAAAATAGAAGGAATAGCCGTATTTTTAACACGTTCACTAAGACATCATATATATCTAGAAGGTGGTCCATACATAACACTCCACTTCCACTCCGTCGGGCTATTTCTCCAGTGTTGCGGAAACAGCCCAGTCTGGATATCAACTTCCACCCTGCATCATTTATTCATTTCCTACTTCCACTACCACAGTCACGCCCACACCATCCGTCTGGGCCGTCCCCGCAACACATAAGACAATTCCATATGTGTTTCTAGTAGAGCGCTATTTACGGGCCAACTTGTATTATTCTTGCTACCCTAGAAGATTTTGGCCATTTTAGGATTTTCCTTTTAACTGAGAGATGGTGGATATAGCCTTCAGTAAGTCCTTCAGTACGAGGTCTTCCTTATGCTTCATCAGACCAACTGTTGGGTAGTCAGTAGAAAAAAACATAGACGTCATCTTGTGAAAGGGATAAAACTTAAATCATGAATGAGAATAATTAGGCTCCTTCCTTTTTATAGGGGCTTCTGAAACGCCTATGGTTACTAAATGTGATCAGAAAGTATTCTAAAAATCACGGGTTTGCTCTGTCCCTCGCCATTTTTCTTAAGCACAGAGGCCGAAAATGTCAAACGATATGCCAACAGACCATATAACATTTTATTGTTGTAAGACTTAAATTGGAATTTCTAATTACTTTTGTAAGGGTACTTTCGCCTGCGTCACAACAGTATAATTAAAATTTTACATTGGTGTTTTTAAGCTGACAACTGAATTGTGTTTCACATCATGCCAAACGTACTCGTTCCTTTCAATGCATTTAATTCCCTTCTCTACAATGGCGTGTTTTTCGTATGCAGTCAGATTCCCACCAGACGAGTTTATTCAGCTTAGGACCTCTGGCAGTGAAGGGGTTAAAGCAGGTTATATCCAGCCTCTGAGATTAAAATAGTCTCTGATCAGCTCAAAGACATCGTCTAAAAGTAGCAAGAATAATATGATAAAGTCGTACTCAGTCTGAAAAGGTTAATCATAATAAAAACGTAAACGCTTGCTACTTGTCTGAGCCTACAGATAAATAAACCATTGTAATATTAATTCCTTCAGCCCGAGGACATACTACATATTTTACTGGTGCTGTCTCCAGACGATTTTATTCAGCTTTGGGGAGATTTCTCGAGCTTCATGGGTTAAATAGAGCCTTCACTAAATCCTCCTTTACAAGATATCGTCTGGAAGCAGCAAAAAAAAAGAAAAAAAGTCAGCATTGAAAGAGATATATGTGTGCTGAGTTTTTGTCAGTTTCTGGTCCATACTTTGTGCTGAGTTTCTGTAAATTTCTTGTCATAATATTCCCTTATTGCCCCATATGAGCGATGCATTAATACGGGCGAGGAGAATGAGAAATGTCGGGTCATATCAGAGAGAGAGAGAGAGAATGTGGTGTATCCCTCTCTCTATTTAAATCTATTTATCCGAATATTTATCCATCCATTCATCCATCCATCCATCCAGTCCAACTCTGCCTATCTTTCTATCTATCCATCCATCCATCCATCCATCCATCCAATCTGTCTATCTATCCATTTATCTATTTCCCTATCTATTTATCCATCCATCCATCAAATTTATCTGTCTATCAGTCTACCTACTTATCAACCCATCAGTCCATATACCTCTTCATCCCTCTCTCTCACCTCATCCGTAAAGAGTCCCCCCACCACACACAAATTCAGGAAGAGAATGGACTAAAACCCGGGGACCTACTGCCCAGAGAAGCATTATTGGTCGTGGAGGTTATTGCCCCCCTGGCTTGTGAAACCAATGGGGGAGAAAAGCCTGGTTCCTAACTGATGATGCAGGCGAAAGAGGAAGAGGAAGGGGAAGAGGACGAGGGGGGGAAGAAGAAGCAGGGGAAGGAAAAGGAGGACAAGGGGAAATGGAAGAGGAAGGGGAAGGGGAAGGGGAAGGGGAAGGGGATTGAATGGAGAGTAGTGACTTGGTGGTGGGAGAGAAGTTAGGTTTTGGGGGTGAAGTTAATGGGAAGTAGAATAGTGATGTTCAAGGGGGAGGGTAATGAAACGTTAGTGTTCTGGAGACAAAATTATTGATAAGGAAAATGGTGATGTTGGAAGGCGGAGTTAGTTTTTTTGGGGGAAGAAGTTAGAAGGGAGGAGATGTGGCTAGTGTTTTGGGGTAAGGAGTTAGTGTGGCAGAGGAGTAAGAAGGTAGAGTAGCGACGGTGGTGAGAGGGGAGTGAAGAAGTTAGTGTTTTGGGGAGAAGTTAGTTGGAAGAAGAAGAGCAACGTTGGCGGGGGGGAAGTTAGAGTCTTAAGGGGAAAGTTAGTGTGGTTAGGGGGATGAGAAGTTACATGAGTGTGGTAGGAAGGGTCAAGAGTTATGTGATATGAGATGAGTAATTACACTATAGAGTGGTGTAATGGGGAGATGTAAATGTGGTGCAATGGGGAGAGAAGATTGAGCAGTGTGGGAGGGGACAGCGAAGTAACTGTAGTGGAGTTAGAGGAGAGGGGCGTAAGAGTAGTGGGGATAGGGAGAGGGGAAGAGGGGAGAACAGTGTGACAGGGCAGGAGTGTGATGGGGGAGAAAGCGTGGTTAGTGAGACTGATATTTTAGAGAGAGAGAGAGAGAGAGAGAGAGAGAGAGAGAATTGAGAGAGAGAGAGAGAATTGAGAGAGAGAGAGAGAGAGAGAGAGAGAGAGAGAGAGAGAGAGAGAGAGAGAGAGAGAGAGAGAGAGAGAGAGAGAGAGAAATAGGGTGGAATGAGACCTTGGACCTTTTGAGTATTTTTTTCACTTGTTTATTCAGCACTTCTCTCTCTCTCTCTCTCTCTCTCTCTCTCTCTCTCTCTCTCTCTCTCTCTCTCTCTCTCTCTTTCTCTCTCTCGTTAGCAGTTTGTCTCTTGGTTCTTACTCCTTTTTCTCACCTTCCATTTTGCCTCATAAAACATCTGTCATATTTCCTTTTCCTTTATCATGTTCATCTCTTCCTTTATGAAAGATTAATTGTCTGCTCTCTCTCTCTCTCTCTCTCTCTCTCTCTCTCTCTCTCTCTCCCTTGCTACGTCAAATACTTTTTAATGCTTCCATATATCCCACCATCCACTCATTCGATATTGGACTGCCTTCAGATGTTCTCCACTCAGTGACAAACCAAATTGATTCCTATAACTCACGAAGCCATTTACTACGTTGGGTAGTAACCATATAACTAAACACGTCTTGTGGTCAGGTGGGTTACGGAGCTCCAACCAGATGGGGCCTGGAAGGGTTGACATCGTAGAGTTGACTGGGAAGTGAAAAGTTTGTCACCATTGCCTCAGGGGATTGAAGAGCCTAGCCAAGGGTCCCTACGTTTCTGATGGGGAAGATGAAGATTGGCTGATTGGCACATTTATTTTTTCTCTACATCTCAAAACTTTTTCTCACATTCATTTGCCTCGTTTTCGCGTCCTATTCTTTCTCTGCCTCGCCTTCCCCTTTACTTTTTCTGCCTTTCACGTTTTCGATGTTCCCTCTTTCTCCCGATCACATAAACTTTTCCAGTTAACTATCACTCCTCGTGTTTCTTCTCCTCTTCCTTCTCTCCAAACTTTCTTGAGCTTGTCTTTCTCCTATTTCATTCCTTCGCTGCTTCCCACTCTCTTCTTCCCTGCTTCCTTTTCGTCTCTCTACACCCCACCTTTTCTTTTCATCTCAGATATGATTTATTTCCTCTGCTTTCTTCTTCCTTTCATCATTCCTAGTTCTTCCTTCCTTCCTAACTTTATATTTCTCTCCTCCACTTTTTTCGAAACCTCCTCCTCCCTCCTCCTTCTCCTCCTCTTCCTACTCCTCCTCCTTCTCCTTCTCCCGACTCCCCCCCCCTTTTTTTTTTTTTTGCTACCTACCTCCTCGCTGTCTCTCCCCTTCCAGTCATTTCCTTCTCACTTCATTCCCTCTTTCCTTATTTCCTCATCCATGCATCTTTTCTCTTTTCTCCTCAGTTCCTTCCTTTCACCAACTTCTCTTTCTTCATTTCTCTCATCTTACCTCTCACTGCTTCTTTTCTCCTCCACGTCGTTCTTTTCCCCTAATTCTCCTCCCCTTCTTCCTCCCTGTCTTTTCTTCTCCCTCCTGCTCATCTTTCCTTCTCCACTTTCTCACATTTCCAGATCTCCTCCCTTTCTCTGCCCTCTCCTCTCACTGTTTCTCTTCTCTTCCTTCTTCTTCCTCATTTCATTCCCTTCTTTCTCCAGTTTCCCTGCTCTGGTTTTCTGTTTTTATTCTACCTTTCATTTATTTTTCCCTTCTTCCTTCTATCCACTTCCTCTCATCCTTCTTTTCCAGTTCATTCTTTCATCCTCCTCCTCCTCCAGTTCTACATTTCCTCATCTTTCTCCGTCTCCAGTTCTTGCCTCTTTTGATCTCTTCCTCCTTCTCCACCTCTTCCCCTTCTTCCTCCTTTTCCAGTCCCTGCCATCTTCCACCTCTTCCTCCTTCTCTCCAAATCTTCTCCCCCTCCCTAGCTATATAGAGGATTAGGGTGTGGGCACTGAGAGCTTATACAACGGAAAGGAAGACACTGCCATACACATACATACTTGTCACCATAACCTCACGTCTGATCAGTTTACCAGCAAGTTACGATTCCATTTTTCTTAGGACACAATAACCCGTCAGGAAGGAAGACACACGAAGGAAAAAAAAAAAAAGAGAGAAAGAACGAAAAAACAGTAAGGTCAAGTTATAAGACGTAGAGTCATAGGGACTAAGCACTTTAGGGGTTTATTCAGAAAGATTCAGGAGAAATGTTTACTGATGCAAAAACTTCCAGTCTTTATCTTATAGAGTACAATAGCTGGTCAGGAAGGAAGACACACGGAAGGAAAGGAGGAAGGTCATCTTAATATGCGAGTTATGAAACGTAAACATGTGCCAGACTACAAACATTTGAGCTGATTCAGACTTAAGACAACTGTTTACCTATACAACAGCAAAAAGGAATATCATTTAGAGCACAATAATACTTGGCCAGGAGGAAAGACAAAGAAAAAACCGAGATTAAGTTTCATACCAGGTGATCTCTTAACAGTGTTCTCTAGTTTTGTGCTACGGGTACGGCTCAATATGATTTTGTGAGAAGAGAAGACATTTTGGGTGGTTCATAAAAGTAAAAATCAATCATGCAATCAATGGAGAGAGAGAGAGAGAGAGAGAGAGAGAGAGAGAGAGAGAGAGAGAGAGAGAGAGAGAGAGAGAGAGAGAGAGAGAGAGAGAGAAGTATAAAGGACATAAAGGTTATAGAAATCAGAAAAGCCTGCAAGGTAAACACTTGTATCGCTGACTGAGACGATATCGCAACACAATAGGAATGGGTTGCGTAAAATATGAACCAGTCGTAGAAATAAAAAGAAAAAAAATCACCCCCCAAAAAATAGCTACTGGCTTTATTTACCAAGGCGAAGGACAAATATTTACCGATACGCAGACACAGGATATCATACCCGTTGCCTTAGATTTCGTCACACCACTTTATTGCGATTTATTCTTCGTTAATACATATACTCGTATTTTCTTGCGTGTTATGTGATCTAAGTTATAAATGCCCTTAAATAGTGATAACAATTATAGCCCCATATTAATCTGAAATGTGAACCCAGTGGAATGCAGGCTGAAGTTGTCCTCCTCCTGCCGTCCACCATCCTCCTTGTGGGGGATAGGAAGGGAACTGAGGGTCGTTTGTATAGTATGGTAGTAGAGCCACCCAGTTATATTCATCCCACCACATGAAGGCGTCCCTCTCCAACACCAAGTAACATACAAAACGATATTGACTCAGAATCAGACGACGTTTGTTCTTGGATTATTTCCTGTACATTCAGACGATTTAATTAGGAAAAATCTCTAACTTAGGGAGTCAGAGAAGGGTATATCCAACCTCACCAGTTATACAAATATACTAAGAGGGAAAACCGCTTTATTGAGCAGAATGACTAGAGAAAAAAAAAAATACGAGGTTGTCCGTAAGTTGCAGGTCACAAGATACTTACCTGGCGATTAATTACGTGCTCAGGGGACAGCTTAGTGTGCAGGTGTGGCCATGGGTGTAGGAAAACAGTGAATGGTACGGAATAGACACTGATAACGCTGATTGAGCCCTCCCATCAGCACACAAGAAATCGCCAAGCAGAGGGGAGGAAGAGTGATACATATGCGAAACCCTGTACATCATCAGCGTGAACGTATTAAGAGAGGCATAAAATCAGCCACTGCGACGAGAATACGGCTGCTACTCAGTGTGGGGGAGCGCTATTCAAAGCTAATGTAAACATGGAGATACACATCGTCTAGGGTTGTACTTACTCTCTCTCTCTCTCACACACACACACACACACACACACACACACACACACACACACACACACACACACACACACACACACACACACACACACACACACACACACACACACAATTAAACATACACACACACTCTATCCATATATATATATATATAAAATACATGCGTAAAGAAAACACACACACAAATTCTGATGTACCGGTATGCTATACACACACACGCACACGGACACACACACACACACGCTTTTTCCCCTTCTTCCCTCGCTTCCCTTTACGCTATCATCATCCTTTCCCCTGAGGTCTCGCTTTTCTCCCCTTCTTCTCCCTCACTCACTTTTGTTCCTCTCTCTCTCTCTCTCTCTCTCAACTCCCTTTCCCCCACTCTCTCTATCACTCAACTCCCTTCCCCCCCACTCTCTCTTTCACTCAGCTCCCTTCCCTCTCTCTCTCTCTCTCTCTCTCTCTCTCTCTCTCTCTCTCTCTCTCAGGCCGGGTGTTGTCAGACGGTAACCAAACTTCCGCCGGTGGCACACAGTCAACACTTGGGGAGAGAGAGAGAGAGAGAGAGAGAGAGAGAGAGAGAGAGAGAGAGAGAGAGGGAGAGAGAGAGAGGTGAAGAGAAGAAATTGAGGGGTACATGGGGGAGGTGGTTGAGGGTAGTCTAGGGGTGTTTGGGGGGAAGGGGGAAGGGAAGAAGGAGGGAGGGGGGAAGAGAGAGAGGGGGAGGGAAAGGGAGAGGAGAGGAGGAAAGGGGAAGGGGGATGGGGAAGGGGTGGGTGTAGGGGAAGGGATGGTGACTTCGGCTCTCAGCCAATAAACAATTAGCGGTCAAACAATCGAGAAAGAGAGAGAGAGAGAGAGAGAGAGAGAGAGAGAGAGAGAGAGAGAGAGAGAGAGAGAGGGAGCGTGTAGGAAGTGCTGATGGCTCTGATAAATTGACTCCTCTGCTTATGGTGGCTGACTGAGCTTCTGTAGTCTTGTGTATTTACATTTACTGTATTCTGTAACCCCCTTTTCTTACTATTACTGTATCATATTGTATTCTCTTCTAGTCATGTATTGTATTTAAAGCTTTTGTTACATGAATTTTCTTTTTTTACTGAATTTATTGCTCTTGTAGTCTATAGTGTTATTTTGTTATGTTTATTGTGTTATTTTTTGTACATGAGTGAAAGGTGAGTTGGAGAACGGGCAGCATGATGGCGAGGTCTAGAGTAACAGGGTGATTTGTTTGTGGTCACCCTTTCTTGGACTACGGCAGCAGGCTATAGACAGACTGATTGATAAAATGGTTGATAGATAGACATACTGATAGAAAATAGATACATCGACAATAGATAGACACAGACATATGTAGATAGACTGACTGATAGATATTTCGTATGATCTCACTCAAACTACAGGAGGGAAAAAATGAGTTAGGATGATGTCACCAGACTCATGGGGTTAACATTTTTTTATTATTCTTTCAAGTCTCTCTTTCTCTCTCTCTCTCTCTCTCTCTCTCTCTCTCTCTCTCTCTTCAGTCTTACACGTTTCCTCCATTTGTACTGCTTTCCCCTCTTCACTGACCAATACGTCTCTTAACTCACATTTTCTCTTTCCCCTTCCACTACACTTCCCTCATATCTTCCCCTCACACATCTTGCTTTCGTCGATACCCCTCTCCCCTAACATGCTCCCTCTGCTTGTATTGCTCTCCCTTCTCCCTCAGCTTTATTCCTCTCTCTCTCTCCCTCTCTCTCTCTCTCTCTCTCTCTCTCTCTCGCTCTCTCTCTCCTCGTATTCGTATCTTCCATTCTTATCTGTCGTTCTTATGCCACATATTTCTTCTACTGACACTGTTTTCCTTTTTCCCTGAAACTTAATTCTTTTCCCTTACTGTTACACACGTTTCACTCGCCTCATTATCTCCGTTTCTGCCTTTCATACCTTCGCATTCTTATTTTCTCCACCTTTATCACCTCCCTTCTCTCCTCTCACTCCCCTCCTCGTTTACCTTCCTCTCACCTATCTTCCATTCCCCTCCCAGTGCCCTTACTTAGCTTGTTCCTTTCTCCCTTCCTCTCCCTCTGTCCCCTTACCTATTCTGTCCTTCCCTCACCCTTCCTACCTACCCCTCACTTGTTTCCTTGTCCCCTCACCAGCTTTGCCCTCCCCTCCCCTGCCCTCCCCTCATCCTACCTGCCCTCCCTTCACCCACACCCTTCCCTCCACTCATCCATCCTGTTCTCACCTGATCCACCCTGCCCTCTCTTTATCTGTCCTCCCTTCACCTGCCCTGTCCTCCCCTCATCCACCACGGCCCCCCTCTCATCCTACCTGTTCTCCCTTCATCCACTCTTCCCTTCTTTCATCCACTTTACCCTTCCTTCACTTGCTCTTCACTCACTTGCCCTGCCCTCCTATCATCCAACCTTCTCCCTCCCTCCTTCATCTGCCCCATTTCCCCTCACCTGTCCCCTTTTCACCTCACCTGCCCTGTCCTCCCCTCACGTCCACTGCCCCATTATCATCCACTCCTGTATCCACCTCCTCCTCCTCCACTTTACCACATAATTCCCCAATTATATTCCCCCACCTCTGCTATTACCTCGAATCTCTCTCTCTCTCTCTCTCTCTCTCTGAAGGAAGATACAGAAAAGAAGTGGGCCGGAAATTGGGAGAGGAAGCCGTGGAAGGAGACAAAGGGGGAACGAAAAGGGAGATAGGGGAAGGGTGATAAAGAAAGGGCCTGGAAACACTTAATATTAGCTTTCTTTTTTATTCTACCAGACGAGAGAGAGAGAGAGAGAGAGAGAGAGAGAGAGAGAGAGAGAGAGAGAGAGAGAGAGAGAGAGAGAGAGAGAACCTACCTACTAATCTAACTGAGAGAGCCATTGTGAGACACATATAAAAAAAGAGAAAAATTAACTCCACCACTACGATCGCATTTTAGTTTATTATAATTCTGATCACCAAAGAGACAAATATATAAAGGATGTTAAGGTGATCTACCGTGACAAAGGCGATATTAGTTTGATTTTAACCCTTTCCCTACCAGATGCCCCTCCTAAGCTGAATGAAATCGTCTCGTTGCTGACTAACATGAATGAAAATTAAACGATACCGTACTAAAGTGTTATGAAAAAATGATGGGAGTGTGAAAGAGGAAGGAAAACTAAGGAAAATATGTAACAGGGCTCAGTTTATCAATATTCAGAGACAGCTTTACCATCCCCCAACCAACGCCCTTCTTCCCAACTCTCTAGACCCCCACCCTTCTTACTCCACTCCCTTGTCACCCACCCACAACCCCCCTCTCTTCTCCCATCCCCTTATCATCCGCCCACAACCCCTCTCTTCCCCCAACCCCTCTTCACCTACACATACACGAACTCCCTCTTCCCCTAGCCCCTCATTAGCACCCCTATACCCCATCTTATCTCTTATCCATCCCTACTCACCTGTGCTTCAGTCCCAAAATCCCTGCTCCTCTCCCTCCCCATACCCAAGAATAGCCCTCCCGCCTCTCTTCCTCCACCTTCATTCCAGTCCCTTTCTTTTCCAATCCTAGATCCCCAGTCCCCCCCACCTCTTCCCAACACTTCTGACACTACTCATCTTCCCCATTTCCTAGACTGCACTTCCTCCCTCCCCTTTCTAGTACCACCCTGTCCCTGTTCTCTCCCTCATGGATTCCCTCCCCCTCCCTCCCTCTTATGAACATTCTTCCCTTCTCCATTCTTCAAGGATCCTATCCCACTCCCTCTTCTCATGGGCCCTCTCCTCCCTCTACTCTTCTCCTTCACGTCTCCCTTTCCCCTAACAGACCCTCTCCCCTCCCTTCCCCTACTCTTCCCCTCCCCCTAACAGATCCTTTCCTCTAAATCTCCTACTCTTCCCCCTCACGTCTTCCCTCCCCACAACGGGCACCCTCCCCTCCCTCCCCTTCATAGCCCCCCCCCACCCCTCCGATGGATCCACACTTTATCCCCATCTTCTCTCCCCAATACACTTAATCAGCCATTTCGCTTCTTTGCCATCTCATACACGAGGGAGAAGGAGGAGGAGGAGGAGGAGGAGGAAAAGTACGAGGGAAAAATATACAGCATTCTACTAGGAAAAGATTTTAGGCTGAAAAGCAGTTTACGTTACACTCAATTTACACATATTATTCAGTGCCTTTTACATCGATCCACAACAACCTAGTTTACAAACTGAGATGGAAATTTGCGTACAGTATTGATGGTGTGTGTGTGTGTGTGTGTGTGTGTGTGTGTGTGTGTGTGTGTGTGTGTGTGTGTGTGTGAGAGAGAGAGAGAGAGAGAGAGAGAGAGAGAGAGAGAGAGAGAGAGAGAGAGAGAGAGAGAGAGAGAGCACTGCCTATACCTCTGACCAATATTCATCCTCAACACATCGACCGGTCACAAAGGCAGCCGGCCACACCACACCACCCATCCAGCAACACCACACCATATAGCCAGTAACACCACACCACATAGCCAGCAACACCACACCATATAGCCAGCAACACCACACCACATAGCCAGCAACACCACACCACATAGCCAGCAACACCACACCATATAGCCAGCAACACCACACCATATAGCCAGTAACACCACACCACATAGCCAGCAACACCACACCATATAGCCAGCAACACCACACCATATAGCCAGTAACACCACACCATATAGCCAGCAACACCACACCATATAGCCAGCAACACCACACCACATAGCCAGCAACACCACACCACATAGCCAGTAACACCACACCACATAGCCAGCAACACCACACCACATAGCCAGCAACACCACACCACATAGCCAGCAACACCACACCACATAGCCAGCAACACCACACCATATAGCCAGCAACACCACACCATATAGCCAGCAACACCACACCACATAGCCAGCAACACCACATCATACAGCCAGCAACACCACACCACACAGCCAGCAACACCACACCACATAGCCAGCAACACCACATCATACAGCCAGCAACACCACACCACACAGCTAGCAACACCACACCACACAGCCAGTAACACCACACCACACAGCCAGCCACACCACACCACACAGCCAGTAACACCACACCACACAGCCAGCCACACCACACCACACAGCCAGTAACACCACACCACACAGCCAGTAACACCACACCACACAGCCAGCCACACCACACCACACAGCCAGCAACACCACACCATACAGCTAGCAACACCACATCATACAGCCAGTAACACCACACCACACAGCCAGCCACACCACACCACACAGCCAGTAACACCACACCACACAGCCAGTAACACCACACCACACAGCCAGCAACACCACACCACCCACCCAGCAACACCACACTACCCACCCAGCAACACCACACACCCGGCAACACCACACCACACACCCGGCAACACCACACCACACAGCCAATAACACCACAACACCACACACCCACCAACACCACATCACACACCCGGCAACACCACACCACCCAGCCAGTAACACCACACCGCACAGCCAGCAATACCACACTACACAGCCAGCAACACCACACTACCCACGCAGCAACACCACACCACACAGCCGGCAACACCACACCACCCACCCAGCACCACCACACCACACAGCCAGTAACACCACACCACCCACCCAGCACCACCACACCACACAGCCTGCAACACCACACCACACACCCAGCACCACCACACCACACAGCCATAAACACCACACCACCCACCCAGCACCACCACACCACACAGCCATAAACACCACACCACACAGCCTGCAACACCACACCACACAGCCATAAACACCACACCACACAGCCTGCAACACCACACCACACAGCCGGCAACACCACACCACCCACCCAGCAACACCACACCACACAGCCTGCAACACCACACCACCCACCCAGCAACACCACACCACCCACCCAGCAACACCACACCACCCAGCCTGCAACACCACACCACCCAGCCTGCAACACCACACCACACAGCCTGCAACACCACACCACACAGCCTGCAACACCACACCACCCAGCCTGCAACACCACACCACACAGCCTGCAACACCACACCACCCAGCCTGCAACACCACACCACCCAGCCTGCAACACCACACCACACAGCCTGCAACACCACACCACACAGCCTGCAACACCACACCACACAGCCAGCAACACCACACCACCCAGCCTGCAACACCACACCACACAGCCTGCAACACCACACCACACAGCCTGCAACACCACACCACCCAGCCACAAACACCACACCACCCACCCAGCAACACCACACCACACAGCCTGCAACACCACAGAGATTGCAATATTAAACTTTCTCTTTTGTCGCTTCCGGGTGCAAATAAAATCATATGCGGTACCCTTTAAATCTGTGTGTAAAATAAACAGATAACTAAATAGGAATAAATATTAATGTATCTACCAGCCATATCTCGAGGCTCTGTTTATCTATCTATCTATCTATCCATCTACAGTATCTGTCTATCTATCTATCCATCTATCTATTTGTCTGTCCGTCTCTCTGTCTGTCTGTCTGTTTGTCTGTCTGTTTGTCTGTCTCTGTCTATCTGTCTGTCTGTCTATCAATCTGTCTATCAAGCTACCATCCAATCCTTCATTGCACCATCAGGAGCGCAGGGGTCCGGAGCTAGGCCAGTTAATCTCGACAAATAAAACAAAAGTGACCAGTCGTTCTCCCTGAGTGGCAATGTGAAATTGCTAACCCCCAGCTGCTCCTAAGAGGTAAACACTTATCAGGTATATCCAGAGGCGTGCATTAACCGCAACCTACTAGACCACCAGGTGTCTGTTGGATTATATGGTTTCCACCCAGCGTAGCAAATGGTTTCCTGAGGTAAAAGAAACCGCTGGGCTTGTCACTCAGAGTACAGTAACCTATTTTTTTTTTTTTTTTTTTTATGTTTCGAAGAAGGAACCACAGGCTAGAGGTCCGCAAGACTGTTCGCTCCCAGAAAAAATTGAAACAAAATAACAGAGAGCCAAATGTTGCACTACATCAGGTGAGAGGATGGTCAGCGCCCCAACCTAACGATAATATAACTGATTAATTAATATCAGTTAAAAAAAAAACGTAAACAATTCTTATGAGTAAAAACTAATTTGTATAGAAAATCAGTATACATGACCCTTCTTTAAAAATAAAGGTAATTAAAAAATGAATAAAAAAATACAGGTAATTTAAAAAACATCGAAAAAAAAACTATGGTAAGAATAATAACTACCCTAAAACAATTCATGAATATGTGTGACCTTTCTCTGTAATCTACAGTATGAAATAAGAAAAAAATAACAATGACAACAACAACAACAACACTAATAATAATAATAATAATAATAATAATAATAAGTGATGTAAAACAGCAATCTCATAATAATTCTTTCGGACAAGGAGAATGTCTTCACCCCTGTTTGTTTGTTTGTTCGTTTATTTGTTAGCAGGAATACTCAAAAACTAAAAGAGAGATTTGGACCAACTTTGGTGGGTAGATAGCACATGTCCATGGGAACAATCGATTAACTTTTGGGACCGACCCGAATCATAATACAGGTTCTGGATCCGGAAAACACTTTTTGCGAAACCCTAATCAGTGACGAAAAAAAAACAACCTATTATGAAAAGTGGTTTGGAAAATAAGTTGCCCTCGTCGGAGAAATGAGCTCCACTGAGTGCCTCTCCAGCTAAATATGAGTAACACTTCTGTAGGTTTGCAGATATTAAAACAAGTAAATAAATATTTTAAATGCAATATATATAGATAGATAGATAGATGGATAGATAGATAGATAGATAGATAGATAGATATAGACACAGTAAATATTCCTAAAATAATCCGTATATATATTTAAAAAAAAAAAAACTACAGGAGGGAAAAGTTAATTGATATTGAATGCTCACCAGGATAACCTTTCATACGCCCCCTAACCCCACCCCCCCAAAAAAAAAAATCTATGGCTGCCTTTCCCCCCCGGCTTAACGTAAATCTATAAGTGGTGTTTTGATAAGATTTTATTTTTGATAATGAACTCTGTCAGGGTCGTGCATCGTCATGTGTAATTATGAAAACGATAAAGACTGGAGGTGGGTCATTTGGGGGATGATTGGATATTTTGTTTTTGGCGCTTATTTACAATGATGTGATTTATACCTATTTCGATATCTATCTATCGGTCGATCAGTTTGTCTACCTATCCATCTATCCATCCATCCACTCATCTATCTATCTATCTATCCATCTATTCATATATTTACATATCTGTCCATCCACCCATCTATCTATCTATCTATCCACCTATTTGCCTATCTATCTATCGATCCATCCATTCATACATATATCCATCAATCTATCCATCCGTCTGTCTAACTACTAAATTATCTATCTGTCTATCTATCAGTCTATCTATCTATCACCCTATTTATCTATCTTTTCGTTTCCTTCTTTTCACTTGATATTCACCTTCGACATACATTAGCTCCTCATTTTAGCCTGGCCTAAATTTGCCATCTTTCCATCTTGAAAACTAAGCTGTAACAAGAAACTAACAGATGAAAACGGTGCTAGTCACGAAGAAGTGCTATGGAAAGAATGTAGCAGAGCCTTAGTATTGTATTATTTTCCCACCGAGCTACGTGAAATAAGTTACAAAAGGACGGAAATCTGAGCCAAGTTAAGGTGAAAAGAATACAGTGATGTATCGCAGAGAAGAGATTACAATATTCCCAATTTTTTCATTCTCTTGATTTGAATATATTTGTTTAGGGGTAAAAAATGCTGAAACAATATTCTGAAATAATATGTTCTGTTGTTAGGGTATTCTTTGTATCTTGGGTATTATTACTGTTGTTTTTATTATTATTATTATTATTATTATTATTATTATTATCATCATTATTATTATTATTATTACATAGAGAAAGGGACTCAGTAAATCGTGTGTGTGTGTGTGTGTGTGTGTGTGTGTGGAGAGAGAGAGAGAGAGAGAGAGAGAGAGAGAGAGAGAGAGAGAGAGAGAGAGAGAGAGAGAGAAAGAGAGAGAGAGAGAGAGAGAGAGAGAGAGAGAGAATATTATCCATGAATTAGGCTGAGGGAGGGGATCTTATGCTATTTTATGGGATAGACGCCAAGTTAAGCATATTAAGAGGATTTATGCCTCTAATAATGAAGGCCTAAAGAGAAGTCGATCCTGTATTTCCTCCACCAGCTCTTAAAAAGTTATATACATTCCCTTCATCAGCCCTAAATCATCATCATCATTAATGCCAACATCATCATTATTATTATTGCTATCGTCATCACCATCATCACCACCACCACTATCATCATTATTCAGACCTCCTTTTCCACTCCTAGATAGAGTGAAATAGGGTCCAGAGAGCTAAAAAAGATCATGCTAATAATTGTGGATAAGGTTAAATCTTGCACCACAGAAAACGTAGCGCTTCATGACAGAAAATGGGAAATCCATATAATAGAAAGTGGAAAATCCTATAAGAGCTCCCAGAGAGAGAGAGAGAGAGAGAGAGAGAGAGAGAGAGAGAGAGAGAGAGAGAGAGAGAGAGAATGCATGTATATATGCAGGAGTAACTATATATATATATATATATATATATAAATATATATATATATATATATATATATATATATATATATATATATATATATCAGTGGATGAATTGATGGATGAATGGATGGATGGATGGATGAATGATGACTGTATCCAATTAAGCATTTAGCCTACTGGATGACTGAATGACTGAATAAATCGACTAATTGTTGGATGGATGGATGAATGGATGGAGGTGTGTGCAGGACTGGTTTCGCGGATGTCAAATGTTAGGCAATATTTTTTGAGATTCTGCACAGTACTGATTGGGAAAAAAACGAGAGGTTATGTTTGGAACTGCATGAGAGAGTGAGCGAGAGGAAGAGAGAGAGAGAGAGAGAGAGAGAGAGAGAGAGAGAGAGAGAGAGAGAGAGAATCACCTGAAAACCTCCTCTCACCTCAACCCTCCCCCTTCCTCCTCCCTCTCTTCCTCTCGCTCACTCTCTCTCTCTCACTCTCTTTCTACGAGCTTCAATTGAAGGAGAACACACACCCCACTCCCCCTCAAACACACCCCCGTCTCTCTCTCTCTCTCTCTCTCTCTCTCTCTCTCTCTCTCTCTCTCTCTCTCTCTCTCTCAGATGTGAATTCCTCTAAGTTTCTGGGTGTAGGAAGAAATTGGACACTTCTCACACCACAACGATTTAGGCAGAAATACCAATCCACGTCCAGAACTTCCTCTCTCTCTCTCTCTCTCTCTCTCTCTCTCCTTGTAACAAATTCTCCCACTCCCCTACTCCTCCCTGACCTTTCTCCTCTCATCACTACCTGACTCCCTCTTCCATTCACTCCCCTCACTACATCACTCCTTTACGCTCCCATCCATTCACTCCCCTCACTTCATCACTCCCCTTGCACCCCCACTCGCTCATACAGTCAGTTCCTTTGATCCCTCCCATCATCATCATCATCATCATCATCATCATCACCATCATCATCATCTTGTTCATCTTCATCATCTTACCATTCCTCCTCCTCCTCTTCCTCCATGTTTACCAGTTAGTCTCATCGGGAAATTGCAACGCGAAACTAGTATGGCTGTTTTAAGTTTCAGGCGCCTAAGTTCCGATCAACAGGAAGAGAATGGACTAAACATCTCGCGAGGCTGTAACTAATCTGGCCTAACAAACACAGCCAAACCCGATTTCACTTAATTTTGTCCATTTTTATATCAGTCGACTCTAGGCATGATAAATAGGAGTAGATATCAGGCACTACAGCAAATATATTGATTGTGTATTTATGCATGTCTGGGTGGGTGCGTGTGCCGAAGTCCGTATATACAGTTATACATTTACATTTTACTTTGGCTAGCAACGCACGATCATATTCAAGACAAAAAAAGGACTTCTTGCTACTGTAAATGTTTCATGAAGAATACACCTCTCGAGAAAGAAAACCCTCCTGAAAAGCTGTTAAAACAGCCTGGCTGCATCAAGAATACGTAAGAATATATAGGTGGAGTGAGGAGTTTAACAGGACATTCTTTGCATGGGTTACGTAGGCGCATATCACTATTAATGCATTTATTCCGATGCAATATTCATGAGGTAATAGGGGTAGATATCAAGCAGCAGGGAGCTTCATGCTAATGTGTGTATGTGTCGTGTATATTTTATATTCTTTTCAAGGTACCAATTTTCGCAAGGAGTAACTGGCTAATTGGATAATTAGGTAGATATCAGAGAATACATTTGTATTCATGTGCATATGCATGTGACTAAACACGCATGATTTCTTTTTATTCTCTCTCTCTGTCTCTCTCTCTCTCACACACACACACACACACACACACACACACACACACACACACACACACACACACACACACACACACACACACACACACACACAGTGGATAGATATCACGCAATACATAGACAGATGCCGCATTCATACGTGTGAGCGAACGTGTGCGCTTTCTTTTCAATTTACTGGACAATCTCCCCTCCCCCCTTTACCCCCACACCCCACAACCCAGCCCCACCAACTCCCCCTCCTTACCTAACCGCCTTCCCCGCCAGCAAAATTCTCCGTTTCAAATTTTCAAGATATGAAAATTCCTGGGCATTTCCCCCGTCCCGCGTCTTCCTGCTCCCGCAGTGTAATTATAAATCTTTTCCTTCCTTCTCCCTCTCTTCCTTCTCTCTTCCTCCTCCTCTGTCGGGAAATATTTCGAATTCCCGCAGTCACATTCCTCACTCACTCACTCAGTTTCCCTTGCCCGCTTTTCCTCTGCATTTCCTTCCTCTCTCCATACTGAAAGGCAGATTTATAAATAGAACTGTTTGAATAATGCAAGACACACACACACACACACACACACACACACACACACACACACACACACACACACACACACACACACACACACACACACACACACACACACACACACACACACACACACACATACACACTATTTTCCAACTTTTCTGGCGGGTCTTACTGTCACGATAAAAGTTTTTTCATTACAGTCCTGTCCCGTGCCAAGCCCCACACGTCTCCTGTCCCCTGTCACTCCTCCCGTCCACCCACCTCCCCCATCGAACCACCAACCTCTTAACCTCTTCAGTACGAGGATATCATATTAATTTCATTCATACTGCCACCAGACGATTTTATTTTAGATCACAGTCGCTATTCTTGGCTTCCCCCGACTAGCCTCAGCCCTCCTAGTATGATGCTGCCTTTTTTATTTTTTTTATTTATTTTTTTTTTTGGGTTTACGCCAGGTATCCCCGAAGGGCTAAGGCGTTGCCCCTGAGTAGAGGACTTTGGATTGGAGCGTGTAGCATTTTATGACCGGATGCCCTTCCTGATGTCTACCAATGACCCTTGGGTGGATTCGATCCTCGGACCCTTCGGTCAGAGCGGAGCGCTCTAACCCACTGAGCCACGGCCGAACAGCCTTATTCAGCTCAAGAGAACACCCTACTACATGGGGAGTTCATGAAAGCGATATTCGAATAGTCTTCTAAAACACTCTGGGGATAGCGAGGATAAAACAGACAAATGTAACCATAATGACAGGCTAAATTTTTCAGTGAGATGACGCCTATTATATTTTGTTCTTGCTTTTGCCAGGTGGTTTTATTAAGGTTAGGAGAGGTTTATCGAACTGGAGGAGACTGATTATCGCCTTCACTATCATCGATCTCTTAAAGGCTGAATATAATCACATGCTCTAAATAAGGAAATAATATACAGATCAACGTAATGATGAGGCTAACCATCTGTCCTACCTGACTCCCCTATCATTCACCCTATACCACCCCCTGTCTCCCACACCATCATCTCTTTCCATCTAAGCACTCACACCATTTCCTCCCTAACCATACTAACCATCCACCCTACTTGACTCCCTTATCGTCCACCCTAAGCTACCTTCCCATCGCCCACAATGCAACAATATCAGCTTTTAATTTTCTTCTAAGCATTCACATCATTTCTTCCCTAACCATCCATATTAACCAGCCATTCTACCTGACTCCCTTCTCGTCCCCTCGTTGCCATCTCCCAGTCTTCCACAATCCCACATCATCATCATCTCTTCTTTTTGTCCTTCTAAGCACCATCCATCATCCCCTCCCTAACCATCCATATATCTTCAAAATCACACATCATTTCTGTAGCCTGTTTCACTAATAATACTCTGTTATCTCCTCCATTCCATCGAAGCACTTCCATTGTTTCCTCCCTAACCATCAATGCACCTCTCAATAGCACCTCATTTCTGTGCTTTATTCCAACACTTTTACACCATCATCTCTTCCTATCAGTCAAAGCTCTGATATTACACCCTAACCATCCTTATATCTCCCACAGTAGCGCATATATTTTTTTTTTCTGTACTCTATTCCATCAATTTCTTCCCAGCTTTCCTTCTCGGTCAACCCCTTACAGTATCCCCGCTCCACACTCTCGTTCCAAAAAATATCTGAGGCATTCCCGTCTTTACCTCTTGAAATAGTGGAAGATGTGTTTGATAATAATCTCTAGTAGCTTGTAATGAATGTATATGTTTGGTGTTTTTGCCAGTACCGTTTAAAGAAGGGACTTGATACAATATATGAAATTCTAATTATTTTTAACACCCTTGTGATAACAATAATAATGATAATAATAATAATAATAATAATAATAATAGTAAGAAGAAGAAGAAGAAGAATGATAAGAGTAATAATAATAATAATAATAATAATAATAATAATAATAATAATTCACTCATCTAATCCAGTGTTGCCCCATAAGGAGCGTAGGAGTCCGGGGCAGGCAAGTAGGTCCTGACATTTAAGATGAGAGTGGCCAGCCTCACTCATCCCTGAGAGATATTACGGGAGCAATAAACCCCAACCACTCCATGGATATAAACCTGCACCGGCTCAATCCAAATGGAGCGCCTTAATTACCCACTAAACCTCCCGGTGCCATAATTTGGTTATATGGTTACCACCAAGCATAATAAATGGTTTCCTGGTGTACAAGATACCATTTGGCTTGTCATTCAGTGTAGAGTCACCCGTTGACGGAAGGAAGAGAAAAGTATGAAGGAAAGAAAGACAGAGGAGGAAGGAAGGAAAGGAGGAAAGAAGAGCAGAAAGGGCAGGCCCCCAAGAGCAGCACATCGAATGAGTGGATGGTTAGCACCCCACCTACCACTAATAATAATAATAATAATAAACATAATAATAAACATAAACATAAACATAATAATAATAATAATAAAAATAATGGCAATAAAAACCTCAAAGCCTCAATGCTCACTCTATAGCTATCGGTCACCTGCCTGAAGATACTTTTTGGAGCGAGTGTACGCCCCTCACACACAGCCTTCCGAGAAATCCTTCAACTCGGAATCCAGTCAGCGAGAAATCAACACCCCAGAGAATTTTACGCACCAGTCCACAACGATCTCTGAGAATAACCTACTCGCATGATATCAGGAAATGTGGGTCAACTGAACACTGTCTCCTGTTATTTTATTTTAAGCATGCGTATTATGTTATTGGATTTGACCTCATAGCAAAGAGATCCCAGGAAAAATAATGCTCACTTGAGAGGCATAGTTTCTCACAAGATCCATATAGTTTGCTCCAAGTTCCAAGGTTTCTCCCACTTTCTCTTACGATTCCCAACAGAAAGGAAGTCTCAGCTAGAGTTTCATAACGAATAAAGAGCTAAAGTCCAATGGAAAGGTAATAACTCACCATAATTATTGTTCTTGCTCAACACATTAACCACACTTTACTTTTATCAACATTAAGTCACCTATTTATCCAGCACTCGAACCACTTTATCAACATCATTTATATTATTCACGTACCCAGCGGTCACCTCACTTCACTTACTATCAGTCCTCTTATCTGCAACACTTAACAGTCCATTTATCTAACACTCTAACCACACTTCTGCTCACATGCCCTTTTCTTATCGGTAGTCCTTCTCTTGCACACACACACACACACACACACACACACACACACACACACACACACACACACACACACACACACACACACACACACACACACACACACACACACACACACACACACACACACACACACACACACACACACACACACACACACACACACACACACACACACACACACACACACACACACACACACACACACACACACACACACACACACACACACACACACACACACACACACACACACACACACACACACACACACACACACACACACACACACACACACACACACACACACACACACACACACACACACACACACACACACACACACACACACACACACACACACACACACACACACACACACACACACACACACACACACACACACACACACACACACACACACACACACACACACACACACACACACACACACACACACACACACACACACACACACACACACACACACACACACACACACACACACACACACACACACACACACACACACACACACACACACACACACACACACACACACACACACACACACACACACACACACACACACACACACACACACACACACACACACACACACACACACACACACACACACACACACACACACACACACACACACACACACACACACACACACACACACACACACACACACACACACACACACACACACACACACACACACACACACACACACACACACACACACACACACACACACACACACACACACACACACACACACACACACACACACACACACACACACACACACACACACACACACACACACACACACACACACACACACACACACACACACACACACACACACACACACACACACACACACACACACACACACACACACACACACACACACACACACACACACACACACACACACACACACACACACACACACACACACACACACACACACACACACACACACACACACACACACACACACACACACACACACACACACACACACACACACACACACACACACACACACACACACACACACACACACACACACACACACACACACACACACACACACACACACACACACACACACACACACACACACACACACACACACACACACACACACACACACACACACACACACACACACACACACACACACACACACACACACACACACACACACACACACACACACACACACACACACACACACACACACACACACACACACACACACACACACACACACACACACACACACACACACACACACACACACACACACACACACACACACACACACACACACACACACACACACACACACACACACACACACACACACACACACACACACACACACACACACACACACACACACACCGCTCGCTGGTGCAGTGGTAACGCTCTCGCCTAGCATCTGCTAAGACGGGAGTTCGCGCCTTGCTCGGGATGCGAAAAAGTTTCACTGACAAAGCGGGTGGTCACTGTCCTCCTTGAGCAAGAGGATGGGTGTGTGCGTGTGTGAAGGTCAAGGCTTTGCCCTTAGATCGGACTATATGAGCTCTCAGCTCTCTTCCGGGAGGGTAAAATGCCGATGATCACAAACCATCGCGTGATCCTGACCGACCCGGTGAATTACACACACACACACACACACCATATATACTTCTCGGTTTTCCAATACTCATCGACCCATCCGGCAGGTCTCTTGGCATGTCAGTGTAGACAACCTATCCTGATCTCCTCCAGGGCCTCCTCCGCCTCTCCCAACAACGCACTCATCTATAGTCCTTTTACCTTCACTTGGCCCAGATTTTTTTACTTTTGCGACTTATTTCACGTAGCTCAGTTGGACGTTAAGACAATGCTGTGGTTTTATATCCTTTCCATATGTAGTATTAATCTCTCGCCACAACTCAGTATTCAGGATGGAAAGATGGCACTTTTAGGGCAAGTCAGAGTAACAAAAAGATATAGCACACCGACCCACCCTACTTCTCTTTTCTCAATCCCAGTTCTCCTCTGGCCTCCACCATTCAACCCATTCCATCAGTGAACACGCTACCAACACTTTACTCATTCCCAATCCCTCTCAATATTCACTTCCAATCCTTCTAAACTTTACTCACTGTCTGTCCTCCTCTTTCCTCTACTTTTCCGCCCAATCCATCAGACAAATTTTAAACCACTCTCTACTCACCATCAGTCCTCTTTATTCACTGTCAATCCTTCATTTTACTCACTGTTGCCCTTCTCTGCCCTTCGCCACTCAACTATCAAACTAGCCACACTTTGCTCACTATCAATCTCTTCTCATTTTTTCCACAACTACACATACTCACTCATCCAGCATACTGCCCACAATTTACTCATAATATTTCCATCATACTCACCCACCTTTCCCATGTCAGACCAGCCAGTGTATCCTCACCTCCCCAAGGGCCGCCTCCGCATCTCCCCTGCAACATATAAAAGTTTTATCTGCATGAATCCAGAGCTGACCCTGCTAAATTTTCAGATGCAAGGAGAACACAGTTTTGAAAAGAATCTAGTATGCATGACCAAGTAAATATTTTATAAGGAAGTTGCAAAGGTACATTCCAGATAAAAACTGGAAAACTTGAACATCACGAATACAACATTTCATTAGTAATACAGACAACCATACACTCTCTGTTGGTGAATTAACAAATAACTTTTAATACTAAATATATCTTTTCTCATTACATTCTAGATTAAAAAAATGGAAAACTTGAGCATTCGAATACAACATTTCATTAGTAATATACAAACACATAGACTCACTTTGGGTTAATCTACGAATAAAATTTGATACTATATACATCTCATCTCATTCAGCAATGTTTATACTGAGAAAAAAAAATACTGAATACCTTGATGAATGGAAATTATTAGTCTTAACTGGATGTGATACTTTCCTACCTCCTCATGGGGCCGGATTCAGGTGGGCTTAGGATGGTTTCTTCATTGTACTTTATTAATGTCTTCCTTAGTTCTGATCTACTTTAAATAAATACCGTACCATACAAGATAATATGAATGATCTATGTACAAAAAAAATAAGTGAAAAGAAGGGTCGCAGTTTCTTTCGATTGGCACCTTATGACTTCAAGCAAAGAAAAATTACTGAGGTTCTGCATATTACAGGTCGTTCATGTGGGCACTGACAGGTGTGGGGGAAGAAGGTGTGCAAAGCCAGACATATACCCTTGTTCTTGTCACCTTTTCCTTAGAGAGTTATTGTGGAAATAACGTACAGATTTTCCCTTGTACTAAAATCATACTTTTTTTTTCTTTTTGAAAGATTTTTTTTTTAATGGTTCTGACGAGGATTTCACCTTACCATAAAGAGAAATATATTGGTAAGGAAGAGATGAAGAGATGATAGCGAAATGAGTCTCCTAGATTGAGGAAAATACAATCCATGAGAGAAGGGTGTACGGCAGGGGGATTTGAGAGGAGGGAGTTTTGGAGGGGAAAAGAATGGAGAGAGAGAGAGAGAGAGAGAGAGAGAGAGAGAGAGAGAGAGAGAGAGAGAGAGAGAGAGATTGTGGCGGTGAAGCAAGAAGGAGGAAGCGTGCATTAATTTAACTCTGAAGACGGATGAGGATAGGAGGGAGATCTGGAGTTAAGTCTGAGTGATGAGAGAGGAAGAATGACTTCAGGAGTGAATCGGGAAAGAGAACAGACATGGAGTGAGGCAGGTTAGGAAAAAGGTAAGCAGGCGAGGCAGGTGTGTTGGTGACAAGTGAGAAGGGGAGGCAGAGTGTTAGGTGTGCACAGAAGCTAAGAATACTCGTAGTTCTAAGAATATAAAGCAGGTGTATTTTCCTGAAATAGAGGAAGCACAAAAGGGTGGCGAAGAGAAAGGAGGTAAAAAGGTATAAGGAAGAGGAAGGTGTGTGATGAGCAGGTGTGGAAGAAGTGAGTGGAAATTCTGATGTAGGGAAGGGAGATATGGAGATGCAGGTATACAGAGGAAGGTGTGGGGAAGTAGGTGTATTGAGACAGGTGTTGGAAGAAGGTGTGGGAAACAGATGTGCAAAGGGAGGTGTTGCGGGAGATAGGTGTGTGTGTGTGTGTGTGTGTGTGTGTGTGTGTGTGTGTGTGTGTGTGTGTGTGTGTGTGTGTGTGTGTGTGTGTGTGTGTGTGTGTGTGTGTGTGTGTGCGTGCGTGCGTGCGTGCGTGCGTGTGTGTGTGTGTGTGTGTGTGTGTGTGTGTGTGTGTGTGTGTGTGTGTGTGTGTGTGTGTGTGTGTGTGTGAGAGAGAGAGAGAGAGAGAGAGAGAGAGAGAGAGAGAGAGAGAGAGAGAGAGAGAGATGAGGAAAGTGTGTGGGGAGGCAGGTGTATAGGGAGGCAGGTATGTGGGAAGACAGGTATGTGGGGAGACCGGTGTGTGGGGAGGCTAGTGTGTGGGGAGGCTGGTGTGTGGGGAGGCTGATGTGTGGGCAGGCTGGTGTATGGGGAGGCAGATGAGTGGTAAGGTAGGTGCGATAGACAGACGAGTGTGTAGGTAACTGTGTGATGCATATGTCTGAGGCAGATGTGTGAGGCAGGTGTGTAAGGAGGCAGATGTGTGAGGCAAGTGTGTGAGGCAGGTGTGCAGGGTGTTAAGTGTGT
>NC_137033.1:14034895-14102395 GCF_032717465.1 Coenobita brevimanus
TGTCTCCCTCCATTAAGTGGGCGGGCGTCAACAGCTGTTTTTACTCGCCGCTGTTTATGTGAGCTGCTTTCGGACGCCAAGTGATGGGTGTATTAACGCTCTCTCTCTCTCTCTCTCTCTCTCTCTGCTACTTAAACTTGTAAGGTTTTTCTCTGCCTAAAAGAACAATCATGCATCTTCCACCTCACCAATAAGTTACTTATTATCAACAGGAGTGCCACTAACTTATCTAACCCATTATCTTCTAAGGCATCTCAATCAGTTTACTAATGGTATCTCCAGGCAATTCAGAACAGGGAGAAATTTTTTGAGATGGAGGTCATAGATAATGTAGGCTATTCAATAATCTTTTCAGTACAGGTCTTTCCTCAGTCGAACGAAATCGTGTAGAGGCTATATCTATCTATCTATCTATCTATTTATCTATCTATCCATCTGTCAGTCTTTCTATCTATCTATATGGCAGTTGAAGGCAATCTTTTCAAGGAGGCAATAATAAACTAAAACAAGATAAAGTTGACGATAACTGTCTGGAGGTAAGAACAGAATAAGAAGCAGGTGAACATATTCGCCTGTAGGTAGCAACGGTGACGTAAAATAACACTAAGCTCAATAAAACATCTGGAGACAGCAATAAAATACTAAAATACCAAGAAGCTTTTACCATCCAGATACAGTAAAAATATCGTTAGTTTGTGGCACGGTTGAAAATATCCAGAATAAATCCAATAAGGACTAGGTATGAATAAATAAAAAATAAAGACTGTAGAATATGACCATCTGGGAGTAGTAAAAAATGAACCAAAACCAGGCAAAGGGGAAAATATTCTTCTAAGGAAAAAGGAAATACCAAGACAAGAAAGAGATTACAAAAGTGGAATGATTTCGTCTGGAGATGGCAAAGAAAATAGAAAGATCAGACGAAGATAAACATTCTGACGTAAACATTCCTTGAGATACAGATAAACATTTCGGAGGCAGGGAGAATAAATTAAGCTGTGAATTCAAAGATACAACATTTCTCAGGATAAAAATATAGATAAACATTTCAGAGGCAGGGAGAATACATCAAGCCGTGATCATAGTCAGGGAAAATTAATAGCTGTTTTTCCCGCCACCTACGCAATGCTTATTCAAGATGGGGTTCGTCACGGGCCGGGAATGTTACATAGGGACGGCCGAGAAAAAGCGAGCGATGTTTGGAGTGTGAGAGAACAAGAGAGTGATGTTTGGCGATGTGCTTTAGGAGGTGACATCAGGCCACTTGGTATGCCTGGCCGGGAATTACCAGTGATTAGAAATAGCACTGAAAAAGGTTTGGGGTGATTGTCGTCATTGGAGAGTTTCGTGAATATTCGTCTCTTTGTCTGCCTTCTCTATTTGTCTAACTGTCTGTCTATCAGTCTGTATATGTCTAGCTGTTTGTTACTCTGTCTATCTTATATGTCTATTTCTCTAGCTCTCTATTCTTCAGCTTCCTACGACGGGTGATCTAGGCAAAATGTCCTCCAGATTTTTTTGTCCCTACTCAGTAAAGCCACATCATAGACCTTCCTGACCTACTCTCTCTCTCTCTCTCTCTCTCTCTCTCTTCTCTCTCTCTCAAAATATCTATAAAAAAAGGCGACATACTAGTAACCTCAACTCTCTCCACCTGTCATCATAGTTTTGGTGTTTCTTGATGTGCTCTCTCTCTCTCTCTCTCTCTCTCTCTCTCTCTCTTTTATTCCCAGGTCATTCACTGCTCTTCATCTCTCATACTCGTACCCTGTCCCTCTCACACCAATCTCATCTGCCCTAACAAAGCACACATTTGTTACCCCTGACATATTCTTCTCAGCACGTAAACACACACACACACACACACACACACACACACACACACACACACACACACACACACACACACACACACACACACACACACACACACACACACACACACACACACACACACACACACACACACACACACAGATCCTCAAACTTCTCTTCCAACTTTTCAACATCCTTGCGAAAATACCAAATCAGTCGACGATTCACTTCCATCGCTTACCTCACCCAAAATGTTCCTTTTCCTGTATGAATTTTTTACTTTTCCTCGAAATTCACTTTCTCAATTTTTTTCATCTTGCAATAAAATCATCTATTCAATTAACTCTCCATTCCCAAAAATCTCGTTTTCCCAAGATTAGTTTCCCTGCTTCTGGAATAGCTTCACAATGTATAACTTTTAATTTAAGTTTTCCCTTTAAGTTTTTCCTCTTCCGGAAGTATTATCTCTTTAATTAAGTTCCCTTTTCTGTTTCTCTTTTACACATTATTTTTCCATTTTCCATTAATTTCTCCCCATCTTATCTTTCGTCCTTTTCCAGTATTGTTTTATCTTTAATGGTGACTGTGCCCAACACTATTTCCCGCGCCTTCTCCCCTTCCTCTCTCCTTTTATCTTCCTTCCCCTCCTCAGCTCCTCTCCTTCCTGTAATTTCCTCTTTTCCTTCGCGCCTCTGGGTATCTTTCTTCCTTTCCTTTTGACCCGTTCCTATATATATATATATATATATATATATTCATTTATCCACTGCTCATGGTTCTCTGTTCCTTTAAGTTCTCCTCCTTTCCTTGATCTCTCTTTCTCACCCTGCTATCCTCTCCACGTATCTTTCCTTCCTTACTACTCCCTTTTCTCTTATGTTCCATCTCTTCCATTTGTCATATTCCTCTGCCACTTTCCATTCTCCCTTATTGCTCGTCCTCCTTCTTCTTCCTTCTCCTCTCCTTTCCATGTACCTTTCCTCCCCCGTTTTTCATTCATTTTCCTCCTCTTCCTTATATACATCAATGTTTTTCTCTCATATCCGTTCCTCTTTTTTCTTTATTCTTCCATCCCTCCTTTTCCTCACCCTTTCGTTTATGTCTTTACCCTCCTTCTTTGAGATAAATAAAATAAACTGAGGGGAAAAAACTGCAGACATCACCCTACTTAAGAAGCAAAATTTCCTTCCAGTTCTATCGTTCTCCCCTCCCTTCTTGCATCCTTCTTCCTTTCTCCTCTTCTCTTTAGGTATTATTCCTTCTCTAAATCTTATCCTCCATCTTCTCCTCTCTCTTGCATATTCTTCCTTTCCCCACCTATCTCTCTCTGAATTTCCTCCTCCTATTTCCTCTTCCATTCTTCTTGCAAAAATATTTCTTCTCTTTCTTTTCTTTAATCTTTCATCCTTTTCCCTTCCCTTCCTTTCCCCCTTCCACTCGATAATCCTCCTCTTACATTTCGTCTTTTAGTATCTCTCTTCCTTTCCTCCTCTCTAAGTTTCTTACTCCCCCCCCTTTCCTTCTTTATTTCCCCAATTCCTTTCTTTTCAATTTGTCTTCGTTCTTTCCTTTATTTACCTACAGATTCATCTACTTCCTCTTTTCTTTCTAAAATTTTCTTTTCCTCCTTCACATTACTCTCTATTTCTTTTATATTCTCCTCCCTTTTCTCCCTACTCTTGAATCTTCTCTTCCACTAACTCTCTTTTCTTTAATCTTCTTTTCTTATCTTTCTTTCTGTTTTTTGCATCATTTCCTACTTTCTTTCCTCTCCTTCATTTATTATTTTACTCTTTCCCCTGTACTCTTTCCTTTAATCACATTTTCTTTTCCTCTGATTCTTGTCTCTTCTCCTCCTTCCCTTCCCTTACGTGCATATCCTCTTTCCCTCCCTTTCCCTTGCATCCTGTCCTCCCCTCTCCTTTCTTGTGTATTTTTCTCTTTCCCTCCCTCCCACCTTTCTTCTCACCCCATCCAGCAGAGTCTAAAATCCCCCATTTCTCTTCCCTTTCCCTTTTTCCCTTCCCCCACCCCTTCCTCTTCTCCCACCCCCTCCCCTTCCCCTTCCTCATCACATCCCTTCCCCCACCCTCACTTCCTTCCCCTTCCCCTTCCCTTTCCCTTTCCCCTTCCTTCACCTTCCTTCCTCTCTGATTAATTAGCCAGATGAATCCCGCAACACCTGGGCCCCTGTGAAAGAAAGAGAGAGAGAGAGAGAGAGAGAGAGAGAGAGGAACCGAGAGCTGGTTATCAGAAAGGGATCGAGACACGAGAGAGGGAAAAATCTCTCTCTCTCTCTCTCTCTCTCTCTCTCTCTCTCTCTCTCTCGCCTAGTTTACTCCCATTCAACTTAAAAAAAAAAATTACTGAAAAGCCGGGATCATGTTTACATTTCGTCTTTCTCCTTTCACTATCGATGTGCTCTCTATGATCTGGATAAAGGCGTCTGCTACGGGCAAGCATACTGTGTACGGTATATCAAAACGACGTCTTTGGTCTCATGCTCAAGGGTCAGAGAACTGATGCAACGCTCTCTACAGTAGGTTGACTCGATAAAACGGGGAACTTTATCGTCACTGTCATCATCATTTTCATCATCATCATCATCATCATCATCATCAGCAGCAGCAGCAGCAGCAGCATTACAGTTACTATTGCCACCATCATCATTATTATTTCTCATCATCATCATCATCATCTTCCTGCCTCTTTTTCACTCACATCGTGTTTAATTCGTTTGCGTTTTCCATCATCAGGATTCATGCTGTAGTTAATTAATATATATATATATATATATATATATATATATATATATATATATATATATATATATATATATATATATATAAAGTTTTCATTGCATAGACATGTTTCCTATGTCCTATTAATGTGATACTGATATACGGTACCTTGTTCTCGGTTATTTTAATGATACGTTGATAAGTCCTTATTATACACATGTACCTCTGCCACATTCATTTGCAGTTAATTTGTCCACCTTATCACCATGTGGCTTAAGCTTCGTTTATATATGACACCGTGCCTTACGAATCATATATATGCTATCCGTTTTGCCCAATGTAGTTATATACACCTGTTTATTATTCCCGTTTACTTATCTTCTCCTCTTGTACTATATAATATCATTATGCCCATGTGTCTTGATACATATTTATATCTGCCCATATGTGATTTGAGGTAATTTTGGCCGCAGTTTTACAATTCCTATATTTCATTTTATCCTTGTGCCTTGGTCCAATTTATATACCTGATTTCTTTATATAGAACCTGTTATTATAAACTCATGGCCTTTTGAACCTCATTTATATACTATCCATGTTCCTCTCTGCTCCACTTGTTTACTGCACATGGTACCTTCCTATTCCACTATCCCATTTATGTCTATCCATGTGTCAATTTGCCTTACTGATATGTTACCTGTATGTTATTCTACCAACATTCCTTGTGCCACATTTTAATTCTACCCATATTCCTTGTGTCCCACTCACATTCTACCCATATACTTTGTACCCCATTCATAGTCAATCCATGTGTGTCTCTCTGCCCCATTTATACTCTACCCACATACCCCGGTGCCCCCCACTGACCCCCGGTGCCCCCCACAGAGGCGGCGTGCGGCACCAACGAGCGGCGGCTGCTGCACGACCTGCTAGACAACTACAACCCTCTGGAGCGACCCGTCGGCAACGAGACTGAGCCAGTGGTCGTCTCGTTCGGGATCACACTCCAACAGATTATAGACGTGGTAGGTTACCCTGCTGCCTAGAACCAAAACCATTACCAGTTATATACTCAGTTCTCAATAACATGTCAAGTCAATTGTAGAGATCAAGATTTTGAGAACATTAAATGAGTATTAAGAATTTAAAAAAAAAAAATCCATTTCAAACTGATAATAAAGAAATTAGCTCCAGCTATTGTATATATATATTTTTTTGCCAAATTTTTGATAACATACTATTAGCAAGTGCTATAAACTAAATAATTTGAATAAATCTATATTTTTGCAGTACAGTAGTATGCTAATTACTAACATTATTGCATTTTTTACTTAAGAAATAAATTTAAGTCAGTCATATTTGATTCAAAAGTAAGATTCAATCTGATACCTACTGAGCCTAGTGCAAGGTCTTCTTTCATATTGCATTTGTGTCTTTTTTACGGTGATGTCAGAGTACAGAACAAGGCAATATCCAAGGAGGTCTTGCGCTCGGCTCAGGTGGTACCAGCCAATTGAGGGTATTTACCTGCCCTATATAGACTCATGTGTGTAGACTAGTTATTGGTGTCTTTGGTGTTTACAAGTTGTTTACTGTCTAACTTCTTTATATATATATTTATACTGACCACACAGTTCATCGATTCATCATCACTAAATCAATATACATTTCTCTATTTTATCATAAACTCTTGTTCCTCCTCGTTGAGCAAATTATCTGAACATTTCGTCCGTTCATTACGAGACGACTAAATAAAACAATCGGACACAGCAATCTGGAGTATTGAAAGGATCTTGCAAAAATTTCCCTAGGCAACTTCAAGTAAAAAAAAAAAAAAAAAAGATAAGCATGGATAAGTTAAGACAAGTAGAATTATAAGACTCGTTAGAATTATATATAGAAATACTCCATGTTGCTCCGATCGGCGTAAAAAAAAAAAAAAAAATCGTAGACGAGAGAGAGAAAAAAATGATGAACGACTTCTAAAGTAATATGGGAAGAGGCATGTCCATTGAAGAAGAGATTGGATATAGAACAGAGGAAAATTGAGGCCTGATTGGTGCCTCAAGAGATAATGATTAGGAAAAAAGCAAAAAAGTAAAAAAAAAAAAAAAAGGCATAACTTAAAGGAGACCAGAAATGACGTCGGTATCAAAGAAGACAAACGAGAGAAAGACGCTAATGGTGACGACGTATTCGACTTTTTTTTCGGGGCTATATTTTTTTGACGTTAACAGTTCGCGCTTTATAACAGTCCCCTATCCCTTCAGACTATCTCAAAAAGGTCCACATTCACTTAGTATGTCACCAGACCCTTCACCCAGTCCCATCTAGCCAATGTTTTCCTTTTTCTGTGCCACAAAAATAGGCTACTGACGACTCCCAATTCCATCTATTTCAATTTGTGCTTCATTCGCAAAACACTCCTCCTATTTTTAGCTCTACTAAACTCTCCCCTCTCCTACCCACCCTACTCTACCTTACACTACCCATTCATCATCGTATCCTATCTTATCCTGCATTACCCAACTCTACTATAATGCTCCCCAGCCATTCTCCACTTTCGTCTGTCTGACCAAATCCTATCTCTCTTCCATATCTAACCTAAATCCGACCCTCCCTTACCCTCGTCTTCCTCTCCTTTTCTCCCTCAGCCAGTCTCCTCTCCCTAACCCTCACCACTCTCCTGAAGCTTTCTTCTGATATGGCATGTATGGAGAAATTCGACGTCTCTCCAGCAAGGCTAATAACTAACCTATTGCTGAAACCACAGATTAATGTAAACAATATCAGTCAGTCAGCTTTTTCAGCCAAAGTCAGAATGATAATCTAGTGTCTCGTGAGGAAGAAACAGAAACCGAGTAGAGAAAGTTATAAATGCCTAGAGTTACAGCAATAATTACAAGTAAGAACATTTTCAGGCCAATGATATAAAAAATAATTTCCTGTAACTGTAACCGTGGTGTCCATATGCGTGTACAGTTCCCAACAGACGCGCATGTGGCTACCTCATATAAGAAAAATCAAGTAAACAAATCCTGATTCTTAAATAACATTATGAAAACCAACCGATCGATCTTAATCCGAATCGAAATGTATTTAATTAAGAAAATAGTGTCATCTAAATCAAGCACACTAGTCCGACACTCAATATTGTTCTGTTCTGGTCTAAATCGCTCCGTGCCCTTCCCTTATTACTTGTCCAAAGAGAGAGAAAAAAAATGAAGGTTTTGGCAGCGGGGTGGCAAACCACGTCCATATTAAAGTTGGACGCAGTAGGCCTGAGTTTATTCCTCAAGTCGGTTCGGATTATCTATCTATCTTTCCTTGTTCTGTTTAAAAAAAATAAGTTAATTTGCCTTCTCTCTTTCTAATTAAGCTATATGTTCCTTTTGCAGTCTAGGATTTACTCTTAAATAATGACCAGTTTTTGTGATGCATGTAAATAACTGAATAAGAGATTTTGTGGAACTGTTAAATAATCTTACAGAGTGTATTTTGCATGCAATATAACCGCTTCTCTTGGCTCTACAGATCCTCTCTCTCTCCGCTGCCATCAGTCATTCATCTTCCTTCATATATACACACATTTGTAAATACACATGTTTCATGAATGTACAGATAATACAGCTGTCTTTTTATTCATGTATCTTATAATTATAAACATTCATTTACATGCACATGATTTACAAACACACTGATTATGCACGTCTTATAAGTACACACACACACACACACACACACACACACACACACACACACACACACACACACACACACACACACACACACACACACACACACACACACACACACACACACACACACGCAAAGATTTAAGCACGCGTTCTTTAATACATAGATGCATAGTTCAAAGCAAAATTATATACACACATTTCAGCATACACATACAGATAAAGACTTATATACATACATTGATATTTGGCTCATAAAACACAAACACACGTTATTATGTGATCAGACTCATTTACACCTGTTTATACTTTCACATACACAGCTGTCATACAAAAAACACAGACAAACACGCAGATATGTATGCGTTATATTTCCCATTACAATAACAATACGACTTACAAACTTTCATTCATACACACATATATACATACATACATATATACACATACCTAATCATGCACACACACACACATGCACACCGACCTAACTACCACTCATGTACAAACAGCTAAATGAACACAAACACTGATCATGAACCAGTAAACACACACACACACACACACACACACACACACACACACACACACACACACACACACACACATACACACACGCACTGATCATAAACCAGTACACACACACACACACACACACACACACACACACACACACACACACAAACTTTCGACTACCCCGCTCATTCCCCCTTTCCCCACACAAACACACACACACACACACACACACACACACACACACACACACACACACACACACACACACACACACACACACACACACAGCCTCAGAATACAAATACACTAATAACAAGCACATCAAAAGCACTAATCTCATTCTAAAGAGTCCCCTTTCTCCCACTACCGTCCACCCAAACACAATCGGCAAGCACTTCAAACACACACGAGTACAAAGGCATTGAGGAAAAAACACGGGGTATAAACACGAAATAAAATGAACACTTCGGGGTGGCATAATCATAAACACTTAGACGAAAAAACATGGAGGCACGAAAGGACATGTGTAAACGGGCACACACACACATACACATACATTAAAAATCTACATACACAGTGACAACGTGTACATATATACCACGGACACAAAAAGAGCACTAAAGGACTCTCCCACACACCCACACACCCACACCCAAACGCCCACCCACTCCAGAGGTCATCATTCATCCTCGCCTTCCTGCTGTATTCCTTGTCCTGCGGCCTAAACTCACCCACTAATATATTCCCGGGAGTGACTGATAACAGAGGCTGGACCGAGAGAACCTAGATCCCGTGTAAGTTGGGCCACCTGAGTCTGTCCTGTCGCAGCGCAAGTAAGTAAGAGAGAAAAGAGAAGAAGAGAATTAAATGAGTATGAGGAAGGAGGAAGCTGACAAGGAAGAAAAGGTAGTCAGAGAAAGGAGATTACTGACGTGGAAGAGAACCTGAGTTAAAAGGAAGGAGAAAGATGAAAGAGAAGATGAGTAAAAGGATTGAAAAAGCTGAAAGGCGCGAGAAGATGAGTAAGAAGAAAGAGCGAATTGACAGGCTAAAAGGATAAGAGTTAATTAAGAGAGAGCGAAAGAGGGAGATTCGTATGATTCACATGAGGTGGCTCGATCTTCCCGTGAATCGCAGAGGCTTAAATCATGCAACCCTCCAGGTCTTAAAGTAAATGTTCCCCTCAGCACCCCCCCCCCCAAGAAATTAAGATCCCCCCTTTCTCATCGCCCACTCCCTTTAAAAAATGATGTTTAAAGATAATTTCCCCTATCCACTCAAAAAATAATTTAAAAACTGTTATTGTAACTCCCTTCGGAAAGAAAAAAAATCAAATTCTCACATACGCCAAAGACCATTAAAACAAAAATACAAAACATTATGATAATTCTGTATTAAATGTGAACAAGTCCCATGGGAAGCACACAGGCTAAAGGGGATAGAATGATAGGAAAAACAGATAAATCTGAACGACAATTTAAGTGAAAATGTAGTGCTAATCAACATATACTTTTTCTTCCGGAAAGTGGATTAAAACAGCATTAACACGTGTTTTATATAGTTCAGATTAATTTCCTATTCTTTCGTTCAAACCAGTTAGGACAAAATAATCAATGGGAAGGATTAGGTTGTAGTAGGAGTAACCTGCATGTTCATTTTAAAAACTTCACATATATATTTTTGGCTTTACTTTTTCATTTCCTTGCCCGAAACAGTGTTACATTTACGTTTATAATATTACAATTACTCTACTCTTTCGTTTGACTTTTTCTTCTCATGCTCTCTTCCCGTGCACTCTTCCCATGCTCTTCACCTTCCCTACTTTTACTCTTTAACCTTTTCTTCTCGCCTCATTTTCCATTTTTCCCTTGCCTCTTCTTCTCTTCCATCCTCCTCTCATTTTCCTTTTTGCTTCTTTCCTTATCACTTTTCATCTCTCCTACTCTTTTCCTCTTCGTTACTTTAAATGTTCTTTTTAATCACTTCCTCTCATTTTCCTCCCTCCTTTGCATTTTCCTTTTCATTATCTTTCTTTTTCTCTTTCCTTGCCTTTTCTTTCCTCTCTCTTTACCCCTCTTTCTTCCTCCTCTTCTTCATCACATTGAAAAAGCTTCATCTGCATTTACCATTATTTCGGTTCTTGTTTTCTTTACTCCCTCCTTTTCTCCCCTTTAAGATTTTTCTCGTTTCTTATTTCCATTTTTCTCTTTTTTCCTCTCTGACGTTTTCCCTTATATTTATTTTCATTCCTTTTTCCTCTTACCTCTCCTCTATCTCACCCTTTCAGTGGTTTTTCTTTTCTTCCTCTTCCCTCGACTCCTTCGAACTTCTCGCCTATTTCAACACATACTCCTCTTATTTCTCACCTCTTTTTGATAATTTGGGATATCAGTTAAATTTTTCTTGTCCTTTATTTCCTCCTTATTCCCCTTTCGAAATGCCAGTGCCCGCTTTTTTCCCCTTTTTATTCCTGTACTTTTTACTTCACCTCATCTCTCCTCTAAGCAGTGCCTATCCTTCGCTTTTCTTTTTCATTTCTTTTTCTTTTCCTCATCCTCAAACTTAGAGATGCTTGCTTGCTTCTCTATTTCTGTTCTCTTTCATCTATTTTTTTTTTTTTCTCTTCTGGAATATTTAATCTTTTTCCTTTTGTTTTCCTATTTCTTTTTCCTTCTCCCATCCCCCTAACATCAGCTCTGTTTTCCTTTATTATGTTACTACTCTTCTTCTTCATTTCCTCCCTTTCTCTTCATTCTAAGTGCTTGCATGTACCTCTTTATTCTCCCCTATCTTCCTTCACTCCCTCTTTTCCCTCTCCCCTAATTCATCTTCCTCCTCCATCCCCCTTTTCTCTCTTCTTCTCCCATTCCGTTTCTCCCTACTCTTCCTCATGTTCACTTTCTCTTTTCTTCTCCATTTCCCGTTTAATCTCCTCTTTCTCATTTCCCTCTTTCCCTTTTCTTCCTCCCCCATTCTTTCCCCATCTCTGCTTCTACCTCCCCTTTTTCTTCACTCCCAAGGTTCCCTCACCTCCCCTTTCCTCCCTATTCCCCTTCTATCACCTTTCTCCATCCTCTCTTCATCATTCATCCCTCTTTCTTTTCCTCCTCTTTTCTCATTCCAAATTTCCTTCCATTTCCTCCCTCCTCCTTTTCCCTCCTCCTTTTCCCTCCTCCTCCATACCTTCCTTTTCCTTTTTCTTCCCGGTCCCTCTCTCCATCCCCTCCTCTTCTCTTTCCCATCCCCTCTCCCATCTCTCCCTATCCCGCTGTCGGAATATTCACCCTTTTCTTTTCCTCTTCCATTGCTCTTCTTTCCTACTTTTCCTCCCTGTGTAGTCCCTGGCTGTATGTGCTTTAGTTCTCTTTCACCCTCCTCCCTTTCCTTTCCCTACTTCCCCTCCCTCTCCCCTCCCTCTCCTCGTCCTCCCCCACCCCTTCCTTTTCACTGATTTTCTTTTTCTCGCTGCTACCTTCTTCCCTACCAAAGTGGCTGCTCTCTCTCTCTCTCTCTCTCTCTCTGTCTCTGTCTCCTTTCGACTTCTCTTTTTTTTCTTTCTCCCTCTTTCTCCCTTTCTAGATTCTCTCATTTCGCACTATATTTTTTCCCTATGTCCCCTTCAGTGTCTTTTTTTTCTTACTCTTTTTTTTTCATGTACCCATTTCCCAACTTTTTGAGATGCCCTTATTATTTCTTTTTTCAACATCTCTCCCCCTTTTGGTGTCCTACTTCCGTTTTTACCTTTAATTTTCCCCAGTCAGTTTTTTTCTTCTATAATTTTTTTTCATTTATTTTTTTTCCTTTTTTCCTTCCCTCGACCATCACCACCACTACTACTAACTCCAACACCTTTTTATTTATGTAACTACTGTGACTTTTTCCAATGTCCCATTTTTTCCCAATTTTTCCCCATTCCCTCTTTTCCCTTCTTTTCCCATTTCCCCTCCCCTCCTCTGTTTGTCTGTCTGTCTGTCTGTCTGTCTGTCTGTCTGTCTGTCTCTCTCTCTCACCAACACATTCCCACTCGATTAGGTTCTACTACCACCATCCACCACCCATCTCTTTTCCCCTTTAGGCTACCTGTGTTTCCCTCTTTCTCCTTTTCCTCTATCCCATTTCTTCCCCTTTACCACTAACACCGCCCTTCTTCCCTCTCTTTTTTTCTTTTACTTATCTTTCTCCTTTTCTTCTTTACCCTGTTTTCCTCTCCTTTTCTCCACCCTTTCCCTTTCTCTCCATCATCGTGTTTCTTCCCCTTACTAACTCCATCATTTCCCCAAACGAGAGCGTTCACTAACGTCCCTATTCTGTCATTGTCTCTCTCACTTTGCCAACTTTTCCTTTTTTCTCTCTCTCTTTCCTTCTTATTTCTCTCTCTTTCGCTTACCTTCCCTCTCACTTTGTCAAAAATTCCTTCTTTGGCTCTACCTCTTTCCTTCTTAATTCTCTCTTTTTCGCTCTCCCTTTCACTCGTCTTTCTCTCCTCTCTCTCATTTCTTCCTCCTTTCAACCATCATCGATTGCCTCACACGAATGAGTTAAACAGCACCGCCCCTTTACTCCCTCATTTTTCCCTTTGTTTTTCCTCCTCTCCCTTTCTTCCCCCTTTCCCCTTTTTCCCTCTTCTTCTCACCTCTTCCCCATTCTTCCTGCTAAAGCTTCCACTCTTCTCTCTTAACTCCTTTCTGCCTTCTTTTTATTTCCTTTCCACACATCTTTCTTCTTTGTCTCCTCTGTTCCGCGCTTTCCCCTTTCCCTATCATTCCCTTTCCCCTTTTTCTTCCTTCCTGTTTGATTCCACTTTCCCACATGAACGTATTCCACCAACACCTCTTTTCTTCTGTTTCCCTTTCCATCCCCTTATCCCTTATTCTTTTCCTTTTTCGCATTCTCTGTTCTTCCTTCCCTTTCAGCTTTTCCTTTCTCGTTTGGTTCCTGTTTTATCTAGTGTTCTTTGTTTTTTACCATTTTTCCCATCACAGCCATTTCCACCATTTCTCTTCCTTCTCCTCCCACGTTTCTCTCTCTCTCTCTCTCTCTCTCTCTCTCTCTCTCTCCCTCTCTCTCTCTCTCTCACACACACACTCACACACCCTCAACAGTGTCTTGCAACCTGTCTCTCCTACACTTAAGGTACACTGTCTCCTTCACCGTGTATGCATGAACCGCTTTGTCTTCAGTGCCTTAAGAGAGAGAGAGAGAGAGAGAGAGAGAGAGAGAGAGAGAGAGAGAGAGAGAGAGAGAGAGAGAGAGAGAGCGAGAGAGAGAGAGAGAGAATTAAGGGTTTCAAGTATGGACTGTGTGTGTGTGTGTGTGTGTGTGTGTGTGTGTGTGTGTGTGTGTGTGAGAGAGAGAGAGAGAGAGAGAGGCAGCGCAGCTCCGGCTACCAGCATCTCTAAATAATTAAGCAGTTACCGAAGAAGCCTGCTGCCTGTGCGGACGGACCTACTTTAACATACTCCCTCTCTCTCTCTCTCTCTCTCTCTCTCTCTCCCTTACTCAACCTCTTAAGGGCAAGGGCGTCTTTATATTTTCCCATTTCTCTAACTGATGTCACTTATTTTTTTCTTGGTAGGCCCCTCTCTCAGTGAATGTTTTAATGAAGGCTCTATTAGTCAGTTAATGAAGGCTCTATCAGTCAGTTAAAGAAGGTTCTATCAGTCAGTTAATGAAGCTCTATCTGTCAGGTAATGAAGCTCTATCAGTCAGTTAATGAAGCTCTATCAGTCAGTTCATGAAGCTCTATCAGTCAGTTAATGAAGCTCTATCAGTCAGTTAATGAAGGTTCTATCAGTCTATTAATGAGGCTCTATCAGTTAGTTAGTGAAGACTCTATCAGTCAGTTAATGAAGGCTCTATCAGTCAGTCAATGAGGCTATATCAGTCAGCTAAATCAGTCTATATAAATCAGTTAAATCAGGCACTACGAATCAGTTAATGAGTGCCATACGACTCCCCTGATTATTAAATTATCTCTTGAAATTAAATATATTTGTCTGAGATGGCAAAATTTACTATACAAGAGACGTTATCGTAGTGAAGGGGTTATCACTCTTATTCCCTCCTTTTACTCTCTTTATTTATACTTTATATTGTTTCTTATTCTCTCTCTCTCTCTCTCTCTCTCTCTCTCTCTCTCTCTGCTGTTCTTATTCTTTTTTTTCCTGCCTCTTTTTTCCTGAGAGAGAGAGAGAGAGAGAGAGAGAGAGAGAGAGAGAGAGAGAGAGAGACAGACAGACAGAAAGGAAGAGGGTGAAAGCATATTAATTGCATCTGATATTGGCCTAGATCATCTGCATGTGAACCCAGTGGACTGCAGACTGAACTTCCCCTTTTTCCTATTGCCCGCCATCCCCATTTCGAAGAACGGGGAGGGAGGGCAGAGTCACTTGTATAAGCTGGTAGTGAAGTTGTCTGGTTTTATTGGTGCAGGCAGTGAAGGTGCTTGATTTTATTGGTGCAGTGAATGAAGTTCCCTGGTTATATTGGTGCAGTCAGTGAAGGTGCCTGGTTTTACTGGTGCAGTGAGTGAAGTTGTCTGGTTTTATTGGTGCAGTGAGTGAAGTTGTCTGGTTTTACTGGTGCAGTGAGTGAAGTTCTCTGGTTTTATTGGTGCAGTGAGTGAAGTTGTCTGGTTTTATTGGTGCAGTGAGTGAAGTTGTCTGGTTTTTATTGGTGCAGTGAGTGAAGTTGTCTGGTTTTTATTGGTGCAGTGAGTGAAGGTGCCTGGTTATGATGGTGCAGTGAGTGAAGTTGTCTGGTTTTTATTGGTGCAGTGAGTGAAGTTGTCTGGTTTTATTGGTGCAGTGAGTGAAGGTGCCTGGTTTTATTGGTGCAGTGAGTGAAGGTGCCTGGTTTTATTGGTGCAGTGAGTGAAGGTGCCTGGTTATGATGGTGCAGTGAATGAAGGTGCCTGGTTTTATTGGTGCAGTGAGTGAAGGTGCCTGGTTTTATTGGTGCAGTGAGTGAAGGTGCCTGGTTTTATTGGTGCAGTCAGTGAAGATGCCTGGTTATACTGGTGCCACCGCGTGAAGGCGTCCCTCTCCAACATCACCCAAAGCATGTTATCACGGGTCCCTAGTAACCCCTAATATTATGGCCAGTCACGTTCCCAGCCCCCTATATATCTGCTTAAGCCTCAAGAAAAAAAACCCTAAATGATACAGGCAAAAACTTATATACTCCTTCCTCCTTGTCTCTGTCTAAGGGGCCCTCTTGTTGTTTATGAACCCCCCCCTTCTGTCTGATAAGTAAAGAGGGAGACTAGTGGTTCTCCCTCTGTGTGTGTGTGTGTGTGTGTGTGTGTGTGTGTGTGTGTGTGTGTGTGAGAGAGAGAGAGAGAGAGAGAGAGAGAGAGAGAGAGAGACAGACAGACAGACAGACAGATAGAGAGAGAGAGAGAGAGAGAGAGAGAGAGAGAGAGAGAGAGAGAGAGAGAGAGAGAGAGAGAGAGAGAGAGAGAGAGAGAGAGAGAGAGAGAGAGTTTTAGTGGAATAAACCTCTCACTCTTATGACTCCTTTATTATTATTATTATTACCATTATCATTATTGATCTTGTCATTACTATTATTATTATTATCATTATCGGTATTATTTCTTCATGGAGCTTAGGCTAGACTGTTCATCCTAGAGAGCTTAAACAGAGCTTTTAGAATCCTTTCACTACTAGGACGCTACCTAACACCTCATCCTTAGCGATTTATTTTTGGATATGGCTGATTAACATCCTTTTGTATGTAATTTTAGCTCGGTGTGACGATATTAGATGTATTTATGTAACACAGAACAGGTCAGTAAGATGTAATAATGAAAATAAATCGTTAAGAAAAGGTGTTTGGGAGCTTCTTTAACTGGCGAGAATACGGCTCTTGAGATTCCCGTACGGGTGAATGAAATCGTCTGAAAGGAGTAAAACAAAATAATATACACAACACCCTCGGCAGGAAGGAATTAAATCTCTCAAAATCTAAACACACTGTGGAAACCGTCTTCATTACCCCTTACGGTCGGGCCAACTCTAGTATATCATTAAACTAACGTCAGGAGATTTTATTAAGCTGAGAGTGAGTCATAGGAGCCTGGGAGTATTTATTAGTGGTACGGTTAACCCTCTGATGGCCAGGACCTTAGTACTTCATTCCAGCTGACGCCAGACGATTTTATTCATCTGTCAGTGAGTCACGGGAGCATGCTAGTGTGATAATACCGGCACCATCAACCCTCCCACGATCGATACAACCCCAGTTCCGCTAATGCCAGACGATTTTATTCAGCCGGGAATGAGAGCCATATGAGTCCAAGAGCACGTTAGACTCTCAGCAAATATCCTCCATCTCGCCTACTCAAGCTTTTCGAATAAGGGTAGAATTGAACGTCCTATTGAAGTGAACATACAGGTGTGAGTAGCAAAAAATTAATTTCGCTTTTCATCTTCTAAGAGACTGCCATTTTAAGCGTAACTGGCAAGGAAAACACCCCATACACATCCAGGTCCTTATTTTCTGTTCTCATTCCCCTGGACTTAAGGTAACCATCCAGTTATAAATCCAGGTCTTTTCTCCCAAATTTTAGGCAACCGTCGAGTTATAAATCTAGGTCCTTATTTTCTGTTCTAGGAGCTAACAGAGTGATCAGATTCCCTTCAGTGTCAAATTACTTTCCTATTTAGAGCATCACCTGACTGTCCCTGGGCTGTGTATCAAATTACTTCCTTGTTATATAGCATCACCTGACTGTCCCTGGGCTGTAGCGGACCAAAGGACTTGTTGTAGGAGGTTGCAGAAAAAAATAAAAAATAAAAACAGCGGTCTTATGACACCGCGTGGCCAACCCAGACATAGAGGAATCATATATATATTCGTACATACCTGCGTGTGTATACATATATATATATGGAATCGGAGTCCAGCATGTAGGGTAAATATAAACCTAATTAAGAGCAATTATGAATCACTATAAACTCGCTAACCACTTAAATGAAATCCCCTCTAAAAAAATTAATTCCATTCCAGCCTCCTCCCCCTTTAACTACTCCTGTTGTACAACTTAAAAACCTTTTCGTCACTCATTCATACCACAATGTTACTTACTTACTGCCTCCATCATACCTTAACTGCTTCCACATAACCAAAATTATGTCATTGTGTGTGTCACAGCTAGTTCATTGACTTAGCTTTGAGGGTCAGAGTTAAAAAGTATGATTATGAGGGATATGAATTATTCTCTAAAGAAATTGCCAGCTTTCATTTACTTGCATATGTACGTGAATACTAATGGATGATAAAGTGCATAATAAATTGGAATTCTGCTTAGCTTTAGGTACATGCGGTATATCCTCCCAAAATGCCTTATAGATATATGTATTTTTAAATATGATCAAACCATCTCGTGGAAAAATGTCAGTAATATTTCTTTCATACATTCATTATTCACCACATACAGCTACAGTGCAGTAAATACAAGTTGATAAGGTATACACATGCATATGCAACGTATAACAGCAACAGAAGTTAACTGTAATTTTAGGTCCAACTAATCAATACGTAAAGCTATTAAACAAAATCCAAACTTCCCACTACCCTTTGCTGTCAGGCCTAGTCAGTTGTTTTGTTCCTAAGTTTGGATGACTGAATCCTTGTTCACCAATGTTGCTCAATAGCTTCAGTCTGATAGCCTAACCATTACTAATGACCTATTGCTTTTTGTTTAATTTTTGTCTTTTTCCTGAAGCTTTAATTACTAGTTTAGACATGTTTTCTTGTTTTAGGATGAAAAGAACCAAATCCTAACTACAAACGTATGGTTGAATATGGTAAGTTTTCTGGGTGCCTCGACACGCGGCCATACTTTGTGTGCTCACCACAACTAACTCTCTCTGAGCTACCATGTCCAAATAGCAGGGAACAAACACAGGCCCGAGCCACTAAAAGTACAGTAATTGTGCACTCCAAGCCTACTTTAAGAGTCCCACTCCCCCCGTGCCGTCGATGCATTCGTGTAAGCACCACAATGTCGTAAGTACCTCTAAATACGAATACCGTTCAGTGATCACTTACACTTTGCACTAATTTCGAGCTCACAACTAATCACACGCATAGTAGCCAAAGGCCCCCTCTCTCAAAAGTTGCCACGTAGAAGGAAATGGGAGTCTCTGCTTTCCATCTTATTTTTGTTCATAGCTTCTGAGACCTTCAAGCTCCCGGTCACACACACACACACACACACACGCACACACACGGACTCCCCTTTGCCCTAGGTGATACCCAGGGCACAAGGGCGAGGAAGGGCAAAGAGGACCCTGCTGCCTGGACGTGGTATGTCTCGTGCTCTGTCATTCTTGGGCAGGCTATGATCTGGTCCCGTTTGTCTTGGAGTTTGCCCAAACTGACAGGCAGCCTCAATGTACTTTTGTGTATGCAGAGAAAAATGAGGAATGCGGCCCACCCCCTTTTGCTAGTCTCTCTTTTTTATGCATTTTCTCTTTAAAAAGTTGGTCTCTGTCGTCCTTCCCTTTCTTCGTTTTCCTCATTTTTCTTGCTATGGCGTCCCTGTTTCAGTGTGTAGTGGCAGTCATTGGGGAAATGAAATCGTTATTACAATATGTTTTCTTTTTATTGCTTTAAGGATGAGAAGAATCAGCTCCTAATAACAAACACATGGTTAAAATTGGTAAGTTATTAATATCTTTAACTTAACAAAGTGAGGATAAATAAAGTTGTATGTTAAATAAGCAAACTATTATTCATTAAAGAAAATTAAATTTCAGCCTCATGCTTGACTTAAAGAATTCTAATAATACACATCTAAATGTTTTAATGAATAGACCAAAAGTTCTTAAAATTCCGGGGATTTCCTGAGCAGAGACAACTTAGTTTATCCTCCAAGCTAATATTTCGACGTTTTCTCTGACTGAGTCCTCAGTTCTCTGTGATCAATACCCTATACTTCATTGACTCAAGAATATCTCGTTGTATTACAATACCTCTAATATAAAGCATTGTGCATGCAATATTAAATTAACATACTAATTGTTCATTACATACATCTCCGTCACTAACAGTATGCTAATTAAGCATTATAATAATGCACATTCTCGACATTAAATAAGCTAATCAGGTTTCCCCAAGAATCTAGACTGAGTATTGCAGCTTTGGCAAAATGCAGATATTAGATTATGGCTTTGTCGTAGGCTTGATCAGTTGCTGTTTGTCAGTAGAGTCTTACTTCCCAGGGGGAAACGAAAGAGGGCGACCATTGCTTGTTGCTTCTCTTGACACCGGCAGGCGAATGATGGAGGACATGCTCACTTTCTCTACTTACTCACCCGTACACACTAATTCTCACCGAGACAGAGAATGTTCAGTGCTTGTTCACTTATTTTTTTGCTCCTCACGATAATCCAGGGCTTGTCACTCCATCCTTCACAGTGCAGCAGTATTGAGCTCAGTTCTAACTGTACAAGAAAGTTAATGCATGCTTTTGTCAGTTGTATTGCAAATTTACAGTCAAAAGTACTCACTAATGATATTGATATTGTACTAATGTATATTTCTATGTCCGTAAGCTAAAGAGTTCCCCCCTTGGGCCCCTTGAGGTCTAGTGAATCTGTAAGGTCATTCTCCACACTTTAGTTTGTTGCATCATGAACGTGAAAATTGCATAAAGTTACAGTTTAGTTCTTCATGTCATGCAGATGATAATGCTGGATATATATGACTTCCATGGTCCTCACTTTAGCAGTCATCTCACACACCGCCCCACCCTCACCCCCACCCTTCAGGAATGGAATGATGTCAACCTACGGTGGAATGAGACCGATTATGCTGGTGTGAAGGACCTCAGAATTCCACCTTATAAAATATGGAAACCAGATGTTTTGATGTACAACAGGTGAGTCTCTGGTCTATTTGTTATCCCAGGACATCAAACGTAAATATATACTTAAGATTTTTTCAGTAGATTTATGTATTTCTCGAAAGTACAAAGAGTAATAAAATGTACAGGTAATGAGGAAAGTAACTTAAACATGCATAAAAAATAGGTGTACAATTCTCCAGACGTAAGTTCCAAGTCCTATGGGCCTTATTTTAGATGGTGTAGGTTTCGTAACATTTGTGTCTTAGCGATTTATTTAGGATACTTCACCTCAACATTGTATTGCCGTTATTCACAGTTTTTCATTATCACCATACCTTGCATCAACAACATTTAAGAAGATACTGGGGCGCAATGTCCAGAATGAACCACTAAGGACGATTTGCTAAGAAATTTCCATGGCTACTTAGAGTACAATCCTATAGCCGAGTGTATGTGTAAATGTGTGAGTGTTTGAGCTGCTGGTAGATGGCTTCACGTGCACATAGACCTACACTTACACTTACTTCTGGTACACTGGCCCATTCAACATCTTCCCAACACGTCCACGTCCTCTAAAACCTATCACAGTCGACATTCCAGCACTCACTCGACCTCCCCACTCAACTAGTCCCCTTGGAACTAAACAATATACCAGTCGACATCTCCATAACATATTCGACACCCTTACCTAACGATTCCCTCATAGCATTCTCCCAGTTAAGACTAAATAATATAACAGTACACCTGTCGAGTTCCCCCTACCACATTCGACCTTCCACCTATCCAGTCCCAGGAGCGCAGTAAAAATATACCAATTACCCAGTCGGTTAGTAGTGTCCATTAGGTTAAACAATACAGTAGTTCATGGACTTCCCAAGAAACCACAGAGCTACATAAAAGACGCATTATCAGTCAGGTTATGGACCCTTGTACCTGAACAACGTAAAAGGAGAGTATTAGTCTAGCTCCAAATCTATGGTGGCAATAAACAAATGTTAGTCTACATTGCTAATACTCACAAAGTTAATACACATAGCTTTTGAGAAGGGGAGTATTAGCCTTGCCCTAATCCATGGTATCTACGAAAAGAAAGAAAGAAAAAAAAACAGGGTGTACTGTACATCATAAATACTCAAAAGCTAATAAGAGTAATAATATATTCCCCTGTTCATATTCCCTGTCCCTAAAAAATGAATAAAGGTTAGAATAGAGCAGTATTAGGCTAGCGACAATCCCAGTACCCACATACCTCACAAGTGACAGTATTACCCAAGTCCACATCCTTCACTGCCCCACAAAGCTAACAACAGGAACAAAAGAACAATATTTTAGCCAATTCTACATTCCTAGCACATCCCCAGTACCCACAGAGTAAAATATAAGTCAGTCTATATCCCGAATACCCAAAGAGCTAAATGTAAGTCAGTTCATATCCCAATACTCACAGATTTTATAAGAACAGTATTAGCCAAGTCGAATACCCTTGTACCCACAGAGCTAAAAACAAGATCAGTATATATAAGTCGCTCTACATCCCTAATACCCACAGAAATACGCCTATATCCCTATACCCACAGAAATACTCCTATCTATGTCCCTAATACCCACAGAAATATGCCTATATATGTCCGTAGTACTCACAGAAATACTCCTTTCTATGCCCTAATACCCACAGAAATATGCTTATCTCTGTCCCCAATACCCACAGATATAGTAAAGATAGTACTGACCAAGTCGACATCCCCTGTACCCACAGAACTAAGAACAGGATAAGCAATAACTGGGTCCAAACAATGGGTATGATAGTGACAAAATTAGTCTAGTTCACAACCCTAATACCAACAGATCTAACAGCAGTAACAGTATCAGACCAGCTCATACCTCGCAGTGCCCCATAATACTAGTAACAGGAACAGCAGACTAGTGCTTACAGTATGTAGAAGGAAAGTCTTTATAACCACACATGCGAGTAAAGACAGCGTAATCCCAGCCCATATCCCCAGTGCCCCACAAACATAATAACAGTAACAATATTGACCCAGTTCATAACCCCAATACACACAAAACAGAAATAACAGTAATATAAATTCAGTCCATACCCCAACTGCCCAGCCTATCTCAAAACAGGAACAGCATTAGACCAGTTCACATCCTAAATATCCACAGATTTCACAGTTACAATACTCAGCAAACCGGCATCCCTAGTACCCACAAAACTAGTCATAAAGACAGTTTTATCCTAGTTCACAATCCCAGTTCCCACAGATCTAGTATTAACAGTCAGTTTGTTTTTACCTGACGGAACTGGGCCACTCCCACAGCTTGAAAACTACGTCATAGTTGTGTGAAATTTGATGAAACAGTTATGAGGTAGAAATGAATCAGCTTTGTTACTAGCTAAATCGACCTCTCAGTTTGACTGTACCTGGCCATCGACCATGCTGAAAGGGGTTAGAGATGTTCGTCAGGTTAGAACAAACACGCAATGGTACCCACAGTTTCAGTAACCGTAGGAGAATTACAGTAGGCCACTTCATACTCCCGCACATGTCCCACACGTCTAATTCATCGGCCCCCACCCCCACAGTGCCGACGAGGGCTTTGACGGGACGTACCAGACGAAGGTGGTGGTCTCCTCGAACGGCAACTGCCTGTACATCCCGCCGGGCATCTTCAAGTCCACCTGTAAAATAGACATCACCTGGTTCCCCTTCGACGACCAGCGGTGCAAGATGAAGTTTGGGTCATGGACGTACTCAGGCTGGCAGGTGTGGTGGTGCGGGGTGAAAGGGATGGGGAGCTTATTTCGGGGTGTAATTTTCTATGCACTGTTCATTGAGTGTCGATTGCTTTATTATTGTCTCCTATACGCATTCTCACTTCTTTCTGTAGTACTCGTACGTCGTACTCGGTCAGGCGGGTGTGCTGATGTAGAGGTGAAAGGGATGGGGTGCTTCTCTAGGGGTGCAGCTTCTGGTGCATTTATTTACTGTCTTGTGTATTATCCTCTCTTTATATGCATCCTCTACTCTCATACGTATTCTTCTTTCTCTTGGGTATATTTCGCTTTTATGGATTAACCACCTTCATTCTGCACCCTTCCCTCCATGATCCATTCATCAATGTCAGTCGTGGAGTAAGGGAAATGGTGCTTCTTAGATGGCATAATTTCTTGTGCATTAATCACTATCTTGCGCACTAACCATTTTCATGCATTCTTTACCATTTTACACTCTTCTTTGTCAGTCATGGAGTAGAAAAACGGACTGCGGCTTGGAGAGTGCATTTCTTCTTCATTATCCACTGTCTTGTTTATTTACCACATTTTCTGTGATAACTACTCCTTCATGCTCTTTCATGTATTATCCAATCACTCGTGTACTCTTCAGTTTCTTGTGTAGTCGTCAGTCTCCGAGGTTATTCATTCTGTTATGCATTTTTCACTCCGGTGGTCATGGAGTGAGAGAATGAGGTGGGAGAAAGGCGTCATCGTTGTGAATAAATTATTGTTAGGTTCTGTTTTCCATATCACATTATGATACATTATTAAAATGCATATTTTAACACCGTGAAGCTCAACATCTTATTTACAATACATTAAGTTCCACAGCTTGTTGACACGACACTATCCGGTTCTATATCTTATTTACATAACACATTATTTGGTTTCATACATTTACTCGAATATTAATCTACAACATCTTGGGTTCCATATCTTACCTCACGCTATTTAGTTCCATACCTTACTGACAACACTTTTGCGCTCTATATATGAGGTTCTTTTCCTTGTTTACCATTTACTTTTAGCTTCCATATCTCTTTTACAACACATGATTAGGCTGCAGTTATGTCATATGGTCAACAAAAGGCCGCTTAGTGGTCTAGTAGGCTAAAGCACTCCAACCAGATATGACTACCAGGGGTTGAAATGCCAGGGAAGGTTAGAATTATTTTTCACATAATACTAATCAAGGCAACTGATCACTCTCGCTATAACTGGCTGCACTGATTATTTTATCCCCGTGCCCTCGCGCACATGACGGGCAATAAAGGACAAAAACTTCAGAATGGACAGGTTAAACTATCCCTCCCATCTTTTACCGCAGAATATCAGTTTCCATAAATTCATCTTTCAGTCTTGGGGTACTATGTCTAATATGTCACGCACATCACATCTCTCAGTTAGCTATGCACTCTTCCATACAATTCAGGTTTCTGAAGTTGGTTCTCTATGCAGTTTTCTTCGCCAGGCATTCTTTTCAGATATGCTCTGTGTCACCCATTTTTATTTCTGCTATGTCTCTCTCATCTCTCTCAATCCTTCTCATCTATTGCAATTTACTTCACGCACCTTTCCACATTCTTCCACTCTGGTCTCTTATCCGCTATGCTTATCTTCATTACACATACTTACCATCACAATGTACTTATATTTCTGTCATACACATATCTGTCAGACATTATCATAATCAGATTCTTATCTCTAATTTGCACTTTTATCAATATCACGTCTCATCTCCGTCATGCACTTATATCTGTAATGGGCTGTATTATCCCCATCATAGATATTTATCTTATTCATACATATTTATCTCTGTCATGCACTTTTATCTGTCACGTATTATCTTCATCACAGTTATCTTAATTATGCAACCTAATCTCAAGGTATTACTTCCATCACATATCCTTATCTCTGTCATACTCCCTTATCTGTTACAGTCACGCACTACTGTCTGGTATGGCTCCCACGACGTTACTGAAAAATTTCACCTCTCATCTCTTGTGTTTCAGATTTAATTTTCTTTGTTGTTTAGCCATACACTCTCAGGTTACTTGTGGTCGGATGCACCTCATAAAAAAGTTATCATAGCCTGACAAAGCTCTTGGATTTGGGGGTGTTCGGTATAAGTGAATCTGTGTTTCTTAATGATACTGATTATATAAAAAAGTCATATATATTTCCTGACACAGCTCTTGAAATATAAATCAGAATTTAGTAACGCTAAGAATGATTTATATGTGTATTTGAGTGGATTTGACTTGTGATGTATTGGTGTTAATCATATTTTGTTGTGTAAGTGGTTCACGCTGCACCTTATGATGTTAAAAAATATATTAACTTATTCCTTCTGCACATTAATTTTGAGAAAGAATATTGTTGCACTAATTAACTCCTTCAAGAGCTATTTAGTAATTCTTCTATTAGCTGTTCTTGGGGTATTCTGAATTGGCTATTCAATGTATGGACTTGGTAATGATTCACCTCCAAGCAGGGTATTATAATTCTGAAAAGTCTTTGGTAAATAATTTGTGAAAACAGTATTTACTCGCTCTTCCATGTAGTCTTTCAGTTATACGAGGTAGCTTTTCCTTAGGGAAGTCTCAATCCTTAAGGCATTTAAAGACTCAAGCAGACTTCAGTGTTTACTTCAGGCAAAGCTTTAAAGATTCTATCAAGTAACCTTTGACATGTTCCAGCAAAAACTTATTCGTTCAAGCTAACATTACCATTTTTCTAAGCAGTCTATCAGTGGGTCAAACAGTATGAATTTCTGTGCATCCTTTCATTGTATTCAAACAGCTTGTCCAGCTTTTCTACGCAAAATTTGTTACTCAAAACAACATGTATTTTCAAGTAGCACTTTCAATGATCAGTTACGACAAATATTCTTTTAATGAGACAAACATCTTGACCAGTTTTTCTAAGCAATCGTGAATGACTTAAAAATCCTAAATTTCTGAGTGGCATTTCAATAATTTAAACAGCCTAACCAGTCTTATTAGGTAGCCATTTTTAGTAAATTAAAGAGCATGTATTTCTAAGCAAATTTTCAGTGACCCTAAAACTATGTCCTGCCACTAATCACTCCATTCCCTGAGTCCCCCTACTAAGGCTCGTCCACTCTTTCAGCTCGACCTTCAGCTACAGAACGAGAAAGGCGGCGACCTCAGTGACTTCATCAAGAACGGCGAGTGGGACCTTATTGGTGAGTGGGATATCGGGTGGGCGTGCATGAGGCTGTGAGTGGGCGTGCATGGGGGTGTTAGTGGGCCTCAATGAGAGTGAGTGAGCTTGCATGAGGTGAGTGGATGTAAATGAGGGAGTGAGTCTGTGTGCGTGAGGGAATGAGTGGGCGTGCATAACGGTGTAAGTTGGTGTGGATATGGAAGCAAGTGAGTGTGTGGAGAAGGGAGTAACAGGTGTAGACGGACTGGGTAAATGAATGAATGGGTGTGGCAGTAAGTGGGCGAGAGAAGGAACTAAGTGGTGACAGAGCATGCGATATACAAGGTTTTTAAAAGATTTTGAATTATTACCCTCTATACGGAAATTTACTGTTGTCTTTGGAAGAGGTGATATTTTTCTTTACCTGTACAGTCGCAGTCAAAAAGTTCTTCCACACAACTGTGATTCGGAACTAACTCGAGACTCTAACTTGCTTCATCACTGTTGTTTAGATTAGCAGGGATTCGCTTACTTCCGAAACAGTTTGGAGATGGTGTAGGGGAACTTATGACAACGACTGTACGTAAGCGTCGTGGCACTGTGTGTGTGTGTGTGTGTGTGTGTGTGTGTGTGTGTGTGTGTAAGAATGATATATAACTCATCTGCTGAGCTATATGTTAAATTCAAATAGCAATTGATGTTAAGAGGATATACATTTACTGTGTGTGTGTGTGTGTGTGTGTGTGTGTGTGTGTGTGTGTGTGTGTAAGACCAATATATATCGCACCTGCTGAGGTATATGTCAAATTGAAATTGTAAATAATGATAAGAGGATAGAAATTTGCTGTTGATATTTAGGTCTGTATTACCTTAAATCAGAAATTGCTGACTTAGTAAAATCACTCGCTGACAATAATCAGATAAATGATTTAACACAGAACGTACAGTTGGAAGAGAAATGGACGATTCATACGTACTGTAGAGTAGATGATGAACTTACCTTTAATCTGTGCTAATTAATTCAGTGTTGTACAGGTAGGGACAACGATCGCCTACTGTTTCACTGAGTCTGCTTCACTTTCAAGGCATGTCCATCACTTTCCTTCCTGACGCATCATATCTGTGGGCAAAGAAACATACCAAACCTCTTTAAAAACATAAGGTAGCAAAAAAGTGTGAAGAAGAAAGAGTTATTATTTGATTAACTTTTGTCAGATAGATTATTTTGTTACAAGATAATTACCCGCCATAATGTCAGTATGTTTATTAAATTTTAGTATATTTTGAGTAATAAAGGTTTAGTCTGAAGAGGTCATAAAATAATTAGCTTAGTCAATAGGAATTTAAGTCTTGTCACATACTTAAAATACTTCATAAAAAAACATAATATACTGTATTATTTATTTTCGTATTATAGATGGTTAAGATAGGGATAATTAAGTCTCATGGCCAGCAACACAACCACTTAACTCCTTCAATATGAGGACGTCTCTCTCTTTTTTTTTTTTTTTTTTTTTTTAATATCTGCTACTGCAAAACGATTTAATTTAGCTCAGGACAGACTTTCTGAGCTGAAGAAGTTAGGAGCAGTCTTCATTAACTTCTTCAGTACTAGGATGTTCTCCTGGGCTAAATAAAGTCTTCTGGTGGCAGCGATAATAATATTTAAAAAGGTGTCATCAAATCGAAGGAGCTAAAGAGGTGTGTGTGTGTGTGTGTGTGTGTGTGTGTGTGTGTGTGTGTGTGTGTGTAAAGTGAATGTGCGCTTAATTGCCTTCTTTTTACACATATAACAACAGCTTACCACTCTCTCGTGTTCTTCCTCTCCTTAGCTCTCTCCAAGTATGCTAAACGAAACATTATAATTTAAAGTTCAGTTCGTTTCTTATATGTAAAAAAAAATCAATCATCAAACTTAAGTTGCTTTAAGTTCTCAGCACTCTCGGGAATCTAACACTTGAAGCCAAACCAAAACATACCTGTCCTTATTTAGAACTTATTGAGAAGCATTGTGGCCTGACGGTAAAGCTCTCTGATCAGGTGGGGTTTAGGCGCCACTGTTCGAATCCTAGAGGGTTTTTCTATCATGCGAAATGCTACCAGGGGCGTAGGCCAGTCTCCTACCCTTAAATGATCTGGCTTACTGTTGTCGGACCCCTACGCTTTGATGGATGTAAAATGGGATTGGTAGATTGGCATTTTTCTACCATCAATATCATCCAGTCCTTCACTGTCCCATCAAGATCGAAGGGGTCCGGGGCTAGGTTACTTAGGGTAGTTTTGTAAGTGGTAATGTAGTCTTCGTAACGCATTCATTTTGGCGATTTAGCATAACTTCACACCTCAATATTCTGTTTTGTCATTCGTACATTTTTAGTACCGACATACTTTGCATCAGTGATATACAAAAGACTATTGAGGTGTAATGAGCAGAATAAGTCGCTGTAGAAGAGGTGCTACGAAGTCTCCAGTGTCATTTAAATACGACCCATAGTCCTGACACTTAAGGCAGGAGTGACCAGTTGCTCATCCCTGGGTGGCAATATGAGAAGAAAAAAAGCGCAGCCCTTCCGCGGATGTAAACCTTTATGGATCACATCCCTTTGGTGCCCCTAAACCTGCTATCCTTTTCATGAACGTCAAATCAACACCTTCACTACGACGACCCACTGGTTTCCTTAATTCTTGCCTCCTACAGACGATTTCACTAAACTCAGGAAAGACATCTCGTACTGAGGGGTTTAAGGGGAGACACAGCTAACCCCTCCAGTTCGAAAAGTCTCTCCCAGTCTGAGTGAAATCGTCTGGCGGTCGAAGGAATGAAACAGAAACAACGTCCTCGGGGTGAAGAGATGAACAGGAACAGAACCTCAACTGGAGTAGCAGGAACAGAACCTCAATTGGAATCAAAGAAATAGAACCCCAGCAGGAAGATATGGACAGGGATCAGGTATATTTGGTATGGCTTAATACTGTGAAACCTGGGCACTTCGATAATCAAAAAATGAAAAAAAAAAAAAGAAAAAAAAAATCATTAGCTACAATATTCTGAGAGAATTATATGGGACCCCTTTAGATATCTCCAAATCTCTGGCATTGGAAAGCTGAAGAAATGTCCAGTATCGTGGATTATAAATTCTGTGATAGCCTTAAAACTAAATGTTCTCTTGGTAACGTATCCTAAATTTGCCAATGAAGTAACATTAGCTTTGCATATAATCTTTATAATGAAAGGGAAGATTTCTTTGATCATTTCCTTTACTCTGATGACGTACTTTATTTTCATCATGCTGTTACCAGTCGATTTAGTCAACTTTGACAGGGGATCATTATATCTACCTATTACCCCTCCACCGGGAAGTCTCCGTAATTTGAATCCAGTCGTATGGGGATGGTCATGATAAAATACAAAGACGTCCTCTGGGTGAACGAGTTTACTATAGACGAGAGAAATATGGATCCTTCAAAACCATATGTGAAATCTCAATGTAGCTGAAATAATGAACAACAAAAACTGCCATGAAAACAATGACTCCCTCCCCATTCTTCCCATTAACGTAACAAAAACATCCCACTCTAACCAGACCCCTTTTACTAATGCCCAAGGTTCCACTGTTCTCAGCCGTAGGGACTAATGTCACACATTTACCACTTTGCCTTTTATGTTCTAGGTTGCCCTGGGACAAGAAACTCCATTACCTACGCATGTTGCCCGGAACCGTATGTAGACGTAACATTCGCAATTGTCATACGGAGGCGCACCCTATATTATTTCTGCAACTTAATTCTACCTTGTGTGCTGATAGCGTCTATGGCCGTCCTGGGGTTCACTCTGCCCCCGGACTGTGGCGAGAAACTCTCTCTAGGTAACCAAATCTTTTAGCCCCATTGGACAATCACTTCCTTCCACTGTTATGACTAGATATTGTAACGTCTCTCTTTTATGAGTTCTCTAATCCTTGTTTATTATTAATTATTATTATTATGAGTATTTATAAATTTTTATGGTTTTTTATACTAATTTTATATATTTCCTTATTTATATTGTACCCGTATATTAGTATTTGATATTCTAGTGTTTAGCTTGGTAATGACGGGATTTTGACTGATTGTCCGTGATTACCGATGGTTATGACTGAGCAGTTTTGCCCAACAACGGGGGCAGGTAACACCGATTTCTCACGCCGGAAGACAGTGTTTTAAGGATCTCCTGAGGTGGTGAACTACTTGAACTAGGAGCCAGAGGGGAACAAGTCTTATGATTCAAAAGAAAAAAGAATTATCTCTATCAGTTCATCCTATGTAAGATTATTCCTGGCTCCTGGTAGCTTTTCCATCCCAATCCCTAATAGCCTCCCTCATCCTCCCTAACCAAGTCCAGTGACTCTCTTGATTTCTTGATCCGTTTGTTCCACCCGTTTGTGTTCTCTCCCATTGCTTCCTTCGCCGGTTTTACAATTTTTTGGTTTGTGAGTTTTCTTTCCATATATTATGACGCTTTTTGAGAAGCCATAAGAACCAAAGAAGAGGAAGGAAAGTGCCCAAGAGATGTGTGTGCCAGTTCGATGGACACGGATTCAGCTGATACATGATAAGAAGTCCTCATGCTTCCCAATACAAAGGCCTCAGTACGGATTTTAAGACGAGCCGCACTCCTACCCAGCTCCTCCCCTCAGGCTCCTCTCTTTCATTTTTTGTTTCACACTAATTAACGTTATTTTACAGAGGTTCCTGGTGAGCGAAACGTACTGACGTACCAATGCTGCCCAGAGCCATACGTGGACATTACCTTCGTCATCAAGATCAGGCGTCGCACTATCTATTATCTATACAATCTGGTTCTGCCCTGTATAATGATAAGCAGTATGACTTTGCTTGGATTCTCACTCCCCCCTGACACTGGCGAGAAACTGACACTAGGTATGGCCTTCCAACGGCCTCTCTGTTCATGCTTTGGACTCAACACCTCGGATTCAACACTTCACACCTCACACAGTGAACACAGTAACAGCACATGTCTTACAAAGGGCCCACAAAATCTGATAAGTGAACTGGAAAAAAAAAGAAAAATCTTTTTCTAGTAACGGTATCTAATATCTAATCAATTCGTCACTGAACAGCATACCACTGCTTACATCACTATGATACTGAAAGATATCTGAAAACAACGTGCAACATTTATAACAAAACATTTCCTATGCTGAAAAGCTCAACTTATGCAAGGCTTTCAGACATAACGACAACATTATTACCAAACACGCTACCATTACAGGCCCACACTGGCACAGTCTTGTCAAAAATATTCAAGCTTCAAAACTCAAAGTAAGCAGTTTGACTATATTGTTAAATTAATTGAGGAACAATTTTTTTCTTCAGATCTATCAAGCGAAGATGATTTTTGTACTTAAGCAGGCCTTTGGGAGACAAGAACAACACACCGACACTGACACAAAGACTCGTCATAGATTAGCCATAATGCCACATAATGAACATAATGAATATAAGTCAAATATATGCTTAAAAATCAAATTTGTCAAAGTATCGAGTCACGTAGGGTAGAATCTTTATGGAATTCACAAATGTCAGTGATATCACAACATCTGTAGAATAGATATGGGGCCTTTGAAAGATAAATATGGATTCATGCTTTAAAAATATCCAAATAACTACGAAGGAGTTAAATGGAGAACCTTACTAAAACCTCATTAAAAAAAATATATATATACAAAGCTCACTTTACACACACTTTAAAATCTGCCCCTAATATCAACTATCTAAATTAAACCACTGAGGATTAATGATAAAAAATATATAATACTAAAAAAAAAAAAAAAAAAAAAAGCTTCACCCATTCCTCTCAGCGCATTACTTTTTTTTACACTCGCCGCGGCAAACGATGACGTGATCTTGCCTTCGGAACAACTATATATATATTTTTAGTTCTCTCTGATTTCCTCTGATTACGAGTCGCCTTCCGTACCGACCCCTCTCTGATTTAATTCTTTTCTGTTGGGCTCGTCTTCTGAAACTCACAATAATATGCATTTCCGGAGCGCGTCCTTATGCTGGTTAAATCGTCACAGCAGAAAGAAAAATAAATAGTTTGATGATAAAAGATCTAAGAACCCACTCCACTCCTCTTTACCTTCATGCCTAATCTACAGCAAGTCCTCGATATGAGTACGATATTTTAAAACCATTATGAGTTTTTCCATGCAGACTGAACTTTAACTCCGGGGGTAAACCTGGCACTCTAAAGTAGCAATGCATCTTTAACAGGCAAGTTTTGTTTTAACTGCAAAAAATATAGTCAAAAAGGGCTACTTGTAACGAGGAGTCAGCTGTAACTTTCGATCGGTACCAAAGTCGACCTCCCCGTCTCGTCATTAACTCCTTCAGCCCAGTGACGTGTTTTGCGTTTTATCCTTGCCACCATCGGACGATTTTATTCCGCTTTGAGGGACCTATTAAGCTGCGAAAGGGTGAATGGACACTGTTTCATCACCCCGTCACTACAGATGGTCTCTCCAAAGCTTAAGAAAAATCGTCTGGAGATGTAGAGGAACAGGAATAAGATGGAAAACACCTCACTGGCTCCATGGGGTTAAGTTCCATTAAATAACCCCACAACCTCCATCGACCCGCCAAAGTTAATGAAACCCCAAGGAAAACGTTGCGTCACTTGCAATAATTCCTCCGTCCCCTTTACCTCGTCCTCGTCCTCGTCCTCGTCCCTCCCTCCCCTCTACTCCCTCCCTCCAAGCCTCCCCTCACACTGTCACTTCCCCCCCTCTCCTTCCATGGTCACAATGTCTGAAAGAGCAGTGAACACCTTTGAAAACATCTGCTTAATCAGAAAGTACGAATATTGGTTTTTGATCATGGCATATATGAAACAAAATTCTGCTCACCTCTTTATACAGTCAAATGGATGCTAAATAACTTAAGTATTTGTTCTCTTATTAATACCTGGCTTTCTTCCTTGCTCCCTAAGATATCAAAGAAACCAGCTCTTCCTGATATTCTGGCCTTCACTTATGGAATACTAAAAAGCTAAGTGTAGAAACGATATTTACGCCTGTGACAAACCCGACGTCTCCTCTCAGTTCCTCCCAACCGATAAATGAACCCATAACGAGAAGACAGAGGCTCGTATTATTAGTGGCTTTGTGGATCCCGTAACACCTTCTTTTAGTGACTTATTCTGCATATTTCACCTCCGTATCGTCTGGTATGTTACTGATCCCCAAAGCTTATAAAAAAACAAGGCAATAATACGCATGAGGATGTGAAGGTGTAGAAAGCAAATTAAATCGCTAAGGAAAAGGCGTTACGAAACTTCCCATGCCACTTAAAATACAGTCCAACGTCTGTCCCTCCCCGTCCCTGAACCCTCTCAGTATGACGACGCCTCTAGTGGTTTATTCTTGCTCCACGCGATTTAGTTCAGCTTGGGAAATAAATCTCATTTTGAGCAGGCGTCGTTTTTGACCACTTCACTTAAAGAGGCATTTCCTAAGTAAAAAAAAAAAAAAAAGATAAGAAAAAGAAAAACTGTTGCTAGTAAAATTAACTATAAGAAAAAAAGGCTTAAGTATACTGATGAGGTTAATCATACACACGAAAGAAAAAGAAAGAAAAATGGTTTAAAATACGCATAATCTAATCCAGCCCGAATCTCTTAACGATATGCAAGCGACAGAGTAGAGAGATCACACGAAAAACACGGCCTCAAATGACCTCACATTCTTGGGAGTTTATTATTTTTTCCCACATATATATATAGAAGGAAAACAAAGCATAATTTATCTGCCGATCATTTCTTATTAAAGTTACCCCCCTAAGAAACCTCCAAGTGTAAATATATAAACTTGTCATTCTCCCCAATGCATTAAAATTTGAGATATAAATTCAATGGCATAAATATCAGTGTTACCTCCCCCTGATGGATTTTTTAGCATAATATGAAACACATTTCGTTATGTTGAACTAAAATAACAAAGAGAAAAGAAGTACCATTAAAAAGCATCTTCTGAAGTTTAATGATAATTTTCCATGACGTATATTAATTTGTAGTAGTCGGTGTGCTTGGCTGTGTTATAGTGCAGATGTACAGTGTGGTGTGGAGACCAAGTCGTTCATTATCAAGGTAATATTAATTTCATTTTGGTTGAAGGAAGAACATGATTAACAATGATACTGCATGCTTTTTTATACTGCTTCTTCTGCTTCGTTTTGATTTCTCTTTTATTGTGGGATTATATTTTCGCTTGTATGGGTTGGTGTGAGCAGTGTTGCAGCATGAGCCAGAGTAGCAGTGTGCTGAGGGGTCGCCGCCCCCGTCTGCCCCCCTACCTCCTTGCATGCTTCGATGTTACTTAGTTCGCTGCTCACCTCTTACTATTGTTATTATTTCTCTCTCGGTTCTCACCCTCAGCAAACGTCCCTCATGGGTAGTACCCCTCTTGTTGTGAATACTTGCTGTATCTACTATATATATAGATATAGAGATATGTATATATATATTCTTAATTATGCTTATGTGTATATATGGGTATATATACATATATTATTGTATATGAATATATGTATGTATATATATACATATTTATATATAATATACTTACCACTCCGAAAAAAAAAAACACGACTTGCTAACAAAGAAAAGTAATTCAATTTGTTGCTGTGCTAAGCATGGCGGTCGCGGCTGTGCTGCCTCCTAGGTGTCAGGTGAGGCACGTCGGGTAGGCAGGCAGGCAGGACATGAGTAGTCACCATCACAACCAAGCAGTGAATTGGTACCACCACAGTCAAGCAATGTGTAGGCACTACAACACCCTGGCATCCAGCAGTGTGTAGGCACAGTCACAATTAGCCAGTGTGTAGGCAGTACCACAACTAACTTGTGTGCAGACACCACCACACTCGGGCACCAAACAGTGTACAGTATACCTGCCACGAAACCCAAAGTGTAGCTATCACAATACCCATCTGTCAAGCAGTATATAGGCACCATCACAACCCTTGATAGTCCCCCACGTAGAATACTTCACTAGATAAAGCCTTTCCTATACGGCACTATTTTTATTTGCAGCCAGTGGTCACTTCTCCCCTCGCCCTAAACTTGGCCTCTCAAGACAGTACTGAGACACCCACACAGGTGACCGTCTTCCTTTGAGACATCTGCCCTTAATAACATCTTTCTAGATAGTAAACTTCAGATTCTTTTCCTACCAAATTACATTTTTTAAAACAATTAATTAATCATAGTTTGGGGTTGAGCAACAAAAGTATTGTAGTGACAGCATAAGGGAACCAGTATGGCAGTAACGCATCGTAAAAGAAAGAGGCATTTGTGATAAAAGGAAAACACTTGATTCCTCATAATCTGCTTGAGTTACCTTGACCCTTGACTAGTTTTCGGCAATAGGACACATTTTCAGCTAGGACTTAGTCTTAAGGATTGCATGGTGGATCACAAATTCTAATGGGAAATACCCAACAATGTTAAACTAAGTAACGCATCTTACGCTATGGGATACGACATCAGAAGAGCATATAGAAAAAAAGAAGTGACCACCATCCTGTAATTGGTATATATGAATTTTCTTGCAGAGAAGCTTTAACCTCATGCATCAGGTGACTTAATCCATTGCTTATGCTTGCCCTCATGACAATATTATTCATTTTAGCGGAGACATTTCGTCCGAAAGGGGTCAGTGAAATCTATGTTTCACTTTCCTAGTTCGAAAAGTCCCTCCTAACTTAAATTACATCATCTGATGCAAGCAATGAGAATAGGTCATGGGGTGAAGGGGTTAAATTAGCTAGATAAGTGGCATATTTGTACGGCTAACGATCACGACAGACGAGGGCACTGTGTGTAGTACCCTTAGATGGGAACCGACTATCCCCCTCTCCCAAAGCAAAGCGGGGACTCTGCCTTAGGTGTTTACTGTATGTGTAGGCCTACCACTCTCATCTGGCCAGGACCCCCTCCCCAATTCCCCTTTAACCCCCCTCCCTCAGCCTCAGTAAGTTTCTGTGTGAATATGTACATCCCCTTGATAGCTAGATGCGGCGTTAAACCCCATTCAGAGAACGTCCATTTTTTGCTGTGTTCTTCCTGCCGCCAGATTATTTATTTAGGTTGGGAGAGAGTCCTGGTAATGAAGAGGTTAATGAAGGCTTTATCTAACCTCTCCAGCTCACTAATTCTCTCCTGAGCTGAATAAACTCGTCTGGAGTGAGAGACGATACAGTGAAAAATACGTCAACCTAGTGAAGTGCTTGACCCTTTCGCCTTCCACGGACGCTTTAAACCATGTTTCACTCAGGCCATCACAAGGTGATTTTGTTTGGCTGAGGATAAAGTCTAGTTGTTAAAGGGCTGAGAACTACCTTAATCAACCCTTGGAATGGCCGGACTTTCTTCACCTGAATAAAACGTTCTGGATATAGCCTGAATAACTGAAGAGTGTCCATGGCAGTGAAAGGATTAACCTGGAACCGAAACTGCTGGTGGTGATGGTTTTCTATGGTTCATGTTGTTGTTGGCTTAGGAGGCTTTCTGGCACCTCTTGACACCTTATTTCTGCATATGACTTTGATAACCTCATGTATGCGACATAACTTCTGTCGATACCAACCCTTACGTGATCGGGATATATATATACGTCCATGTTATCCAGCTGAGAGTGGGGCATAGGAGCTTGAGGATATTAATACCAGTAAAGTTAGCTTTCTCACGGTTCGGAAAAAGGCTAATACTGTAATTCAACTGATGCCAGATTATTTCATTTAACTGAGGAGTTGTTGGAATCCGACTGTTAAAAACTTAGATAATAATAAGGTATTATACGTAAAATTAATTACTAAGAAAGAGATGCCAGAAAGTGTGCTAAGGTAGCAAGAATACTAACCTCTGTGGGCGGAATTATTAAAACTGAGAGCGTGAAAGTGTGAACAAGCCCCTGTTTTTTAGCAATAATTTCCGAAGCCCGGGAAGAAAGAAAGCGCCTGATATTTTTGAATCGTTGCTGACTATACTATGTAATGTGGGATGCTGGCTGATTACATGAAACTATTACCGGTACAGGTGTTCCACAAATGACAAAAATTTGGGGCTTGCTTAAATTTTCGTGCATCCAGTTTTGATAGTAAGGATCTACATCCCCGCCACTCGTCAGCCTGCAGCCGCGTTCCTTCACTCAGTTTTATGTTAACCTAGAACCTCCCTCGTGACCTTATTACTCTTATTACTTTTTTATTGTTTTTGGATACCATACAAGCCATATATGATTTGTCGTTATGGTTATGTGTGTAGATTTTGTCTTTCGCTACCATTTTTTCAATCAAAGATATATATATATATATTTGTTATTATGGTATGCCCAATGTTTTATTGATTCTTGCACTTACAGTAAATATTTTAGCATTGATACTGGATCCATAGCCTGCATTTTGCTACCCCAAATGTGGATATGCTGTCCATGTCAGATTCTTTTATCATCAGCTCCACCTGGTTCAGATGTTCTCACAGGCCCTATACTCCAGCCAATCCCCAGATATTTTATTTTCAACTTGATTTTGATCCTCTGAAGACCATTTGACCCTGGCTACAGTTGGTGTTTCTTTAGTATCTAGATCACACCTCACCAGGAGTTTAAGAATACGATTTTTACTTCCTTGAAAGTGATCACCCATTGTGACTCCCATCTTTTGTACTGATCTTCTTTCGTACCAGGTATAGAGTATGCATTATTTATTCACACATTTTCCTTAGCATCAACTGTAGGTAGGTGAAGTGAATAACAAAAGAGGTTAGAGGTGCAAGCAGGAAAGAATCTAAAGAAAAGTTCATGCCCCTTCCTCCCTCTTGGCCCAGTAATCATGAAATTTTAAGTGAGACTAAAGTGGAGGAAAGAAGTTGCATGGCCGTTTTGTAAACTGTCATGGGAGATTTCTTAGCACCTTCACCTTAGCGATTTATTTCACCTATCAAACCTTTATATCTTCTTGACGTCTTTTGATATTGATTCATATTTTGGCAGTAACGTAAAAGAGGCTATCAAGGTGAAGTATGGTTAATTAAATTGCTGAGGAGATAATACAAAAATATCCTTGTTGAAAAAATACAATGTCCATAGGTTAACCGCCCCCCCCCCTCCAATACTCACCCATTTATTCTCTTCAGAGTGGTGATGTATTTTTAATTTTGTTTTTGCTTCTACCTTGCGATTTTATTCAACTGCAAGGAAAACATCATGTAGTGAGGGGCAAATATATATCCAATGCTTCTCTATCGAAGAAAAAAAAAAATCCTAAGGCGAATAAAATCGACTGGTAGCAGGAAGAATGAAATTAAAATCACATCGCCATGCTGAACGGTTAGGTCCCCCTCTGGTTAGGGAGTAAGGTCGAGACAGAAGGTTGAAGTTTTAGGTTCGATTTCTGGAGGTAGCCACAAACTGGAGTTCACCACTATGGTACTCTTATATATTCTTAAGTTTTATTAAATAATGCATCTCTAAACTGTCTCTATAATTAATGAAGTTCTATTTCAGCTTTGTTTGTGAGAATAAGAGATACATTTTGTTATTCTCACAAATATTAATAAAAAATACATAATGATTAATTTGGTCACTTAAATATCTTAGTTTTCTTTTGTTTTATGGTATGTATGGCAACTATTCATAATCTCTGTTCCTAACTCTCTCCTGCTTCATTCACACACTGGCCAGCTGGGGTCCATCTACCTTGCCAAGCCCCTGACACACACTCTGCTCTCGTCTCAGTCGTGCTGGCAGGCAGATGCACCCCAGTGTAAAAATTTCACTCTATAAATGTTGTCAGTTCCAAATGGAGTTTTTACGTTGCTTCTGATTTTGTTATTGGGACCTGGATTCAGAAACAACTTAACGACCAACGACATCTCGTAACTCTGATTCTGATTTGTAGGAAGAACAAGAGACATATATGGCATCTGCTCACTCTTTTCCTTGTCCTTCCTACAGACAGTTAGCTGTGGTATGTTTCCTCTCATAAACTAAGACTTGTTTTTGCAGAAAGAACAAGACTTGGAGAGATTCTACACCTTCCTTGTCTTCCCTGCAAGAACTAATTTGAGTTACGATATTGAGTTGATCGTAAGGTCGTCTGTGAATCCAGGCCGAGTTTATTTTTTTTAGTTTTTGTTGCTTTCGTTGTGAGTGTGTGGGAGGGTGTGGCGCTGCGGCCCCACAGCAGTGTGCCCTCCACTCGCCGTTCTTATGTATTATATCCAGTTTGTCTTTTGGATGGTGTTATTTTTTAAACTCGCATCTTTGCCTGGATACTAAAAAATAACAAGAAATCCCTTATTGTCTCTTCAGAAGCAGTATTTTGATATCATGAGTGAAGATGGAAGAAATACCTGCTACATAAGCTATAATATTGAATAATACTTTGATATATAAAACAAGCAGTAAATAAGTTGTTTGAAATATCTTCTTTGTTCGAAAAGAAGAGTTAAAAATCACAAATTAAACTACCTGTTCTAAACTTGCAGAAATAACAATTCTACTGTCGTTAACCCTATTCTTGAACATGGTATCCGCCACCACACCCGCCACGTCCGAATCGGTGCCACTGATAGGTAAACTCGGTGACGGATGACAGTCTGATGTACAGTGTCGAAAACGAGCGGTGCCAGAGATACGTGGGATGTTATATGAGGGAGTAGACCTAGACCATCACTTAGTCTTTGCCGAGCTATTATTTTTTTCACCAACAGCTGTTACGAAGCGCTACACAGCTGCCTCCTTCCTACTTATGACGGAACAGGATTGATTTATGATTTTATGAATATATATCTATATATATCATTTGGTTTCCTTCCCTAGTCATTAAGTTGTCTGAATTACACCCGAGTTTCTTTCTTCCCTCCTCCCCTCCACCACCCAAAATGCTTTCTGTCATACCTTAACCCACAGCTCTTGATCAACACTTTATATACCACCCTCGCTTCCCCATTCCGAGAGGAAAACAATGAGCCACTCACTCGCACTCCTGCCTCGCACACCACACACCACAGCATCACACAGCTCATGCATTCCATTCATGATGGTGTGGACAAGTGTGATCCAGTAAGCAATGAACTACAAGTGGGGAAGCCCATGACGCTTTTGTCTCTCTTATCTTTGCTTGTGTGTCACTGTCTCTTGATTCCCGTTATGGTCGTCTCTGTGTCCTTCAGTGATATATATATATATTCCTTATTTTGTGTAAAATTTGCATTTTACGAGTGATTAAAGCGCAGCATGTTTGCACGCACACAGTAGCCGTGCTGAGTGTGTCTGAGTGCCTTGTGGTGCAGCCCCTCACTCTCAGGCTCGTGTTCTAGGTGGCTCTGGAGATTTCGTAACACCTCTTCCTTAGCGATTTTCCCTGTACATTGCACATCAGTATCCTCTTGTATGTTATTAATGCAATATATGTGGATATTAAAGAGATACAAGTAAACACACAAGAGAATGTTAAGGTGTAATGATCAAAATGTACCGCCTAGGAAGAGATGTTACGAAGGCTCCTTTGCCAGCTAGAATACAGTCGTCACTCACACCTTGGCCTGCCCTCACCTCAACTCACCTCACCTCACCTCACCCGGCATCAGGCAGGCTGCGGCACCGGCTACCCCACGTGCTTTATTTTCATTTGACAGTTTATTCATGGTACATCATTTTAATATTAAATATTGACAAATTTATCTTAAGCGTAACAAAGAGTATCCATATAGAATGATAAGATTATATTAAGGTATTTTTCACTTAAACTTAAGTCAAAGAGTTATGGATAACCAGAGTTTTTTTACATGTTATTACTAACAAACCTCTCCTCCTGAACAGCATCTACTCCTTCCCTTTGGAATATCAGTAGCTCAATAATACTTATGTCTCTTTTCCTCGACAACACAAATCAGCATCTGCAGTAATCATGAATTAAGTCTCCTTAAAGTACTCCAAAAGCTATGCATTCTACTTAACTAAGATATTAATTTCAAAGCAAAATACATCGATGGTGAAATGGCTAATTACTAAGTGGATCATATGCGCTGTTGCTTCCTGCATGGTCAGTCAGTCCGTCACTTGCCTCTTGAAGCACACACACACGTTTCTGTGAGCGAGCGAGCGAGCCTCAGCGTGTTGAAGAGAGCGTGTAGGGGCCAAGTAGCTCACGACTCGCACCCTGAGGAATGGCACAGGGGGCGAGTTGATGTGTGTCTCTCTCTGCCCCTCTCGCTCCATCCCTCTCTACCCCATACCTCTATCCTTCCCTCTCTCTCGCTCCAGTCCCCCCCCCCCTTCAACAATCCTTCAGTTCCTCCTTTTACCTCATCCTCTCTCTCTCTCTCTCTCTCTCTCTCTCTCTCAGTCTTCTTCTTCTTGCATCCGACTTTTATTTCATCTCTCATCTATCTCTCTCTCCCGATCCTCTCTCGCACTATTCCTATGACTCCATCCTCTTCCTCCAACCTTCAATCCCTTTTTCTTGATTTTCATTCCATCCTCCCCTCAACCCCATCCATCTCCATCCTTTATCTCCATTTCACCATCCCAACTCTCTCTCTCTTTCTCTCTCTCTCTCTCTCTCTCTCCCTACTTCCTTCAACTCGTCCCCCATCCTTTCCTCACTCCCAACCACTCCCTCAGTCTCTTCATCCCCTTCTTCCGACCATCCTTCCATCTCTCTCTCTCTCTCTCTCTCTCTCTCTCTCTCTCTCTCTCTCTCTCTTCCATTACTTAATCCCCCATCCCTCGATTCCCCTACCCGTCCTCCCTCTCAAATTCCCCTGCCTCCCTTTTCCCCTCCCATTTCCCTTCCGATCCTCCCTCCATCCCTCTATCCCTCTCTCTCCCGACTGTTCTTCATTTCCTTCTTCCTTTTCTCCCTCCCTCCAGTCCGTCCTTCCTTTCCCTGTATTTGTCTTTGTCTTTCTCGTGAAGTTTGTTACCCCATCTCTCTCTCTCTCTCTCTCTCTCTCTCTCTCTCTTCTTTCCTCCCTCCCTCTCTCCCTCACCTCGGCCCACCACTCGTCCGAAACGGCTCACCAAGTTACAAGCAAATCGAAAATCATAATAAAATAAGAATAATTTAACCCTTTGGCTGCCGAGTACAGTGTTCATCTTTACTTCCGGCTGAGATTAATCGATTTTAATTCACCCGAAGACAAATCCGATGACAAAGAAAATAAAGAAATAACTCTAAATTAAAGAAAAAAGTCAACATTAACGTTATGACCGAAATTAAGCCTCGCCCTCTCTCTTTCTTTTTCTTTCTTGTTTAAGCTTATTCCAGACGATTATATTCATCTAAAGAGAATCCACCGCAGCTAAAGGGTTAAGGAAACGTCGAGAGTAGGGTAGTTCTTAAAGCCTTCCTGCATCTGAACTCTTTTGAAAATGTTTAAAAAAATAATCGAATACATTAGAGCGGCTTCAATTTTTTTTTAGGGCCAACAAGTTTAGCTAAGAAAAAAGTAATAAAGAAAATATTAATGGAAGATTTTTGGACAGGGTGAGACCAATTCATTTTTACTCTGGGAAAGAAAATTGTCTCTAAGCGGGTAATCTCTTATCTCTCTATCTCTCCCTATCTCTGTCTCTCATTCTCTCACAGCGGCTGCCATGACATGTATCAGTGTTTAGTTATTTATCTTTTCCATTTTCTTTTATTTTTTGTCTTTGAATTTCCGTTTGACTGAGATATTCTAGTCAGTGAGGTAACAAAGCATGTGGTACTGTTCTTATGGACTGCTGATATTAGTCTATGTAGTGGTATGTGTTAACCCATTGCCCTCCCCTCCCTGTACCCCGACCCCATCCCCAGTGCCTCTTACTTCACTACCAGCACCACTTCTCATACTACTACTACTAACATCACTACTCTGTCAACACTACTTCTATTACTACCATCATCACACCCACTGCCACTAGCACTGCTACTACTATCACCACCAACACCATCACCCACCACCACCATTACTACTACTGCTACTGTTATCATCACCACTTCCACTACTACTACCACCATCATTTTTAACTGCTTCAATACAAGGACGTTTCCTGGAGTTTTTGCTATCTCCAGACGATTTTATTCAGCCAAAGAGAGCCATCTACTAACGGCGGGGTTAATGAAGGTTGCAGCTACTCAGTCTACATCAGAAACTCTTAACCTGAAGGAAATCGTCTGGAGAACAATAACAAAACAATGAGTCGCCCTTGAGATGAAAACTGTTAAGAATTTGCTGACACCTCCACTGCCACTAGCATCCTCACCCTCAAGTTTGCTCTGTCTGTGTGTGTGTGCGTGCGTGTGAGTCCTCATATAGATTCAGGTGCCTTAGTCTTGAAATATGATGCACTCAAAATGTCTCTGTTATGCACTCAAACTGTCTCTAAAATGTACTGCATCTGACTATAACTTCTCGCTTCCCAAACATTTCAGACTACACAAAGCCCTCCCTGAGATAGAGTCTTGTTCTCGCTCTCTCTGCCCAGTCCTTCAGAAGACTGGGTTTTATTTAGTCTGAAATGTTACAAATGTAGAGCTTAATCTGTTTCTCGCATTTCTCATCTACTCGTTTTTACCCACCTGTCACTGGATCGGTCAAATCAAATCATGCTGGTTATTCTATGTTTCAGAATTAGCCTCAGGAAAAAGTGTACTCTGATTACTATGCACTATTAAATATCACTCACTCGCAGCCTCTAGCTTTTGTCCAGGGGTTGCCAGTGAGGCTGTGAGTTTGCCAGCGAGGTTTTAAGGTTGCCAGTAAAGTTGTATGAATGTTTGTAGTTATGAGGCACAATGAGTATTCACACCTCACTCACATGCAGCCTATAAGCTTCTATTCTAAGGCTGCCAGAGGGGTTGTCAGACTGCTAATGAGTATATTACATTACACAGTGAATACTTATCATTAGCTCACAGCTTCCAAACTGCCTGTGAGGTTGCCGGTGAGCATAAGACAACACGAATACTCACACTTCACGCACGCACATCCCCCTGCTTCTGATTTGAGGTTGCCAGTGAACTGTGAAGCACAGGAATCCTATGTCTGGACTCACTGTAGTAGTGCATGACCCTCCCTCCAACCCCACCCCAACCCTGCCAACTGCCCTCCCCCGCCCACCTCACATATACAATCCCCAGTGTACAAAGCATAAGGCCTCTAGCGTTGTGCATTATAGGTATATGTGTAAAAAAAAAAATAAGTAATCATGCATAGGAAATTTTACACATCCCTTCCTTAAAGAACATCCCTCCCTAAGATATAGCAGTTTGTGGTGGCGTCAGATTATTAAAAATTAAGGCACTTCCTTTCTACTGTACTCCTTTATATTTCAAAGTTGTCCAGCTTTCTCATGATAATCTGAATCATGTCAGCTTAAGTGGTTCAGTAATATAATGAGCTTCCCAAAGCCCCAGTACCGGACAACATCTTCCTACATCTTCAAAACTGCCATAATGTTTCCCCATTAACCTCAACAGTTCAGTGACTTTTTTTCTTTTTACAATAATCATGATACCCCAGACGATTTTACCCATCTGAAGAGGGATTTATAGTACAGAGATGGCTAGAACCAAACTCTGTCAAACTCTTCAGTAAGTTCTTTTTTTTTTTTCCCTAAACACAGTACAGTCGCCTGGGGAAGAAATGAAATATCTCTAAAATTATATCACCGAACTGAAAAAGGTTAATGCCAAATCTAACACCTTTTCAATCCCTGCCATTTGACAAAGCCACAAGTGACAGCCAAACAACAGCCCTGACCAGACTACAAAAAAACACGTTGGTAAAGCCTTGACCACCGCGCCTCCTAGACCAATGTAGCTTTTGTTTTCCGGTAGATTAATTCGCCGTAATAATTTTGCAACTAGGTGTGTCATAGCGTAGAGAGTAAGTATTATCGCTGCTTAGCCTAGATGTGCGCCTCCAAGTGTGGTAAAAATGGTTAGAAAGCTTCAGTAGACGTAAATCTTAGAGATAAATGTTGTCCTGTAAAGTATTCATGTCAGTCGAAAGTGAAGTTTGAACCAGCGCTCTGAAAAGGACGCACGTGTGGCGTCTTGGTATTCTGCAGTCACCGTACCTGAACCAGTGGAAGAATTAAGATATTTATGCATGTTCAAGGCAGAGCACCCTCTTGAATGTCCATGAAAAGCATAAAGAGGTATCAAAATTGTCAATGAAGTTTGCCAAATGAGCGAGAGAATATAGTACTGCATATTGTTACTGTTCATGCTGATGACTTTAGAAAGGGAATAAGTATCTTGTCAGTATATCGTTACTCACAGTCATTAGTGAATCCCTTCAGTCCTGCAGTTGAGATTGACCCAACAGCCACATAGAAAAGGCCTTCAGGAAGTTCAGTGCGTGATCACTTGCTGTTAACTAACGTACCTCCTCTTGCTTACCTCACTCGTGGGAAACACAGTTGACTTTTAACTAACGTCCCTCTCCTTTACCTTACCCACGGGAAGGACACTTAAATTATAACTAACGTCCCTCCTCTTGTTTGCCTCACGCGCGGTAACCACACTTGATATTAAATAACGTCCCTCTTCATGTTTGCCTCACCCGTGGAAGCACAATTAGCATAAGCTGATGAAAACATCACAGTAAATCTTCCCCAAGAAACTAATTAATTTTCTACAGGAATTATGCGTGGTTTTATGTTTTCCAAATGCCCAACCTTCACCTAAGATAAAACTCTGAATCGTTATAACACATAAGATAAATCATACGTTAAACACACAGAAAAAAATACTGATGGTCCAAGGTTTCTGTAAATAAAGCTTTTCTAACGAGGATTTTAAAGCGACTGACATAACCAATTAATCAACCTCGTATCGGCCACAGCAAAAGTTGATTTAAATACTGAAATAGTTAATCAGTAGCAAATTTAACTTTTCTAACTTGCCTAAACATCGCCTGCTATACGAGTGCGCACTAAATCTTAAACAGAACAATGCACAGTTTTTTTCCTAACTAACTCAGCCTAATACTTAGGCCAATAATGAATAGCCAATGTGCCTTTAAGTGATAGCAACCACAGTAACTTCAGTGATAGTTAGCCACAATTACTTTAGAGCCTCACGCAGCGGTAGCAATTTGAGCACTTGGCACAGCTGCACACGCCAGGCTAGAGGGCAGTTCTTGCATGAGCGCACCTCGTCCAAGAGCACTTAAAATGAGGACCTCACATAATTTTGAGCACTTACCAACAAGGGCTTGTATGTGATTAAAAAGAAGTTCCAAATTTAAGGTTTTCAGGGCCGCGCAACGACGACGAAGACAGACCCCACGCACCTCCTTGGCCGACGACTGAGGCGCCAATAATACTCTCAGAACACCTCATCATGCCCTTACCGATGTCTAATAACCCTAAATTACTAAATACAAGTCATTACAATATAAGAAACCCCTTCTACCCTTGTCCCCTTCTCCCTCCTCCACCCCCCTCCATCAATATTCCACCGCCTCTCCTCTCCCATTCATTAAATACCAATCAATATTCCATTCTTCTCCCACAATCCTGGATGAAACCAACTCAGTGTATATATAATTGTTATTTCCCTCACCCCATCCCGAACCCAATTCCTCTTGTCTGTTCCCCCTCCCTCCCCAAATCCCACTTTTTAAATTGCCTTAAGCCCCGTAGATTATACTTAAGCTTACAGATCAGGACTCAGATCCACAAACAAACTTTCAATCAATTGCCTCTCGTAAGCTGAGATTTGCTATGGCAGGAGGGACGGAGGAAGGGATAGTATCGATTCCCCCATTGTCTCTCTCGTTCCTCCCGCCAAAACAAATCGCAGTTACGAGAGGATATTCATCGGAAGTGTGGTTTGTGAATCTGAGCCCTGTGTGCCCATCTCGCCTACAGACTCCTGAACGTGTCTTGCTTCTTCAGTTGAATGTGTTTTCCAGTGATGCTAACCCCTTGTACATTTTTTCTTAATTTTTTCTTCATTGTCTCGTAGGTGTGACTGTTCTGCTTTCACTCACTGTCTTCCTTGACATGGTAAATGGGTCTATGCCGACTACCAGTGAATCAGTTCCCTTAATAGGTAGGCAACCGAAGCTTTAACATGCCATTTCACCATCATCAAGTAGTCTTATCTTTTAAATACTCTTGATGCGATAATATTTTTTCTCAAACTCGTGTTGAGCACCATTTGATCCTTTCGCACTGTTTCTCAGGCTTTCTCTCTAACTCACCTTACCTTTCTCTCTTTCCTTCTTCCCTTTCTCTCTCTCTCTCTCTCTCTCTCTCTCTCTCTCTCTCTCTCTCTCTCTCTCCCTCTCTCACTGTATCTGTTTCTCTTCATAAAAGAAAACAACACACAAGTTGATTTTTTATTTTCTTACTCCACTTTCTGCATCTGATTATTATTTCAGGGGTTACCATCTTGCTATCCTTGACTGTATTCTCAAACATGGTGAATGATACCATGCCAACAACAAGCGATGCCGTGCCACTCCTAGGTAAAGCCCAATCTTCCGGGGTTCACCAGCAGCATATTATACTTTCTATGTTTATTACTACTACTATATATATCTACTTAAGAAAAAGGAGATATCTATATATATAAAGCATTCACATTCCTTCGCCACTGTACGATTGCTCGGCTCGAACTTTTCATATATATATATATATATATATTTACTAAACTGTGTTGTTCCATCCATTTATCGGGCCCGTCTGTTCCCTTCCCATCATCTCTCTACTCTCCCTCTCCCATATATACTTAAAAATATATATTGTCAACTCTGTACTGCATGTTAACCAACCGACCCTCCCCCCCCAACCACCCCGCCAATTTAACCCCTCCCATTCCCACCCCATCTTCCCCACTTCTTTTCCGTTGCCATGCTGAGAGATAATTGGCGGGAGCATATAACCTCAATCTCAATTCTGTACCATGGCAACGGGGCTCCCAAAAGTGCCATAGTCATTCCATACTTGGACAACTGAGGGGGACGAATTCATACTTGATATAAATACATACTACTCTTGGTCTAATATAACAAAGTTCTCTAATTCGAAGGTCTCTGTGTCATCATTACAGCATCTTAACTGTTCTAAAAGGCATCAAAGCTAATAAATAACGGAACTGACGTGCAAGTGACGCGCTAAAAGCATAACCACAAAAAAGAAAAGGAGAAGAGAAAAACTATCTATGTCCCTGCCTTAACCCAGCTGACGAAAACCACTCCACTGCTGCGTACTTTGTATGTGGCGACTACTGTATACCCCCGCTAGCGTATATATACGTTCCGTTCCGTCATCCGCATCCTCACCATCACAGTCACTCTCAGCCATCATCATTTTAATCACCACATGAAATAATGTACATACAAAACCTAAACATATTCATTGGCCCCTATGGCTGTCTGCCAGATTAAGGGCACTTCCACTAGGCAAAAGTCTAGTGCTGTTTATCTGCACTCACTCAGGTGTGTTGATTAGAACTATTAAAGAAGGAAGTGTGCCTTTTCCGGCCGGCAATCATCCCTCCACACAGTCTCCCAGCACACCAACTTGGAGCCTTAAGCTAGTTGTGAGAACACGAGTCCCGATGAGCGGACACAAACCAAGTGGCTGCTGGCACCCGCTACACCACCACACAACCCGCCCAAGACCACCTCGAAAGCCGTCCCTCCCGAAGACAGCTTTCGCGGTCTTAGTATGAAACGATCTATGTCTCACTGACTCCTTTGCCATCCTTGTCTCTTGCAGGGGTTACCATTCTCCTCTCCCTGACAGTTTTCCACAATCTGGTGACCGAGACGCTGCCTCAAGTATCGGACGCCATGCCTGTGCTAGGTAGACTAATGGCAGCAGCTCGCTCGCCCATCGCGCCGTAGCACACACAAGCGTCTGTGATGTGACCCTCCGAACTCTCATCTGTCTAGATTATCTCTAAAAAGTTTCATGTTCACCATTACCAGTAAAAACTCTGCTTGAAACTCCCTCTGGCCCTAGATGATGCCAGAAACTCTAAATTTCCACCAGTACCACTTCTCACGCTTTTATCTGCGTACACCTCCCAGACTTGGGATGCAATGCAGCTGAGAGTCCGAGGATCGCGCACAGACCTTCTCTCTTAATTCGTGTTCTTTCAGGTGTCCGTAACTGTTGGTGTGTCACTTCGCTGTTTCTCCAGTGTCTTAAATACATGGATGATGGATGTCTTACACCTTTTAAAATACTTCCAAGCAAATTGTGTCCTCTTGGTCTCTGATGTGTGTAATTCAGCATGGCAAAGAATAAATGAGCATTTGTAAACTAAAAATATAAATTAAAAACTAAAATCTAAAACAAAAATATCCATTCTGCAGACTTCCACCGTCCACTCTTTCACCGAACATCGCCGCGTAAAATCGGTACATCATAAATTACTCAACCATCATCAACGAACATGAAAGGAGAAAGTGTACTGATCATCGGCCATTGCTCCTCCCCCTTCCATCAAAGGAAAAAAATATCCTTCCCCCATCTTCTCTCCTCCTCTTGACCTATTTTTTGCCACATATAAATCAAAATGTATAAAAAAAATCATGTCAAAAGTATACATATCTATATATAGAATTAAGTTAGTTCTATTTTTGAAGTCGCTCCCCACCACCACCATATACCCCTTTTGTATACCTGTACTCTTCTCTCTCCCTCCCCTCCCCTCTTTCACCACCCCCTCCCCCCCCAAAAAAAAATAGTCTTTCTTCTGTGTTGGCTTCTCCCCCTTTTTGCCAGTATTGATGTTGCGTTTTTTAGTTGCCAATATATTTTCCGTCAAGTTCTTTTTTCAGTTAGATTTGTTTTTATCTCACCCTTCAATGAATTTTACTGGGGGAGTTTTCAGAAAAATGCCTTTGATGTTCTGTCGCCCCAACCTCATTCTTGGTTCTATCATTTTCAAGTCCAATCTATTTTGGTATTATTTTATTGCGATTCCTTTCCCTCGATGTTCCTACCTCCCCATCATTCCCTGACTTTGCCGCCCCGTCCCCATAGGCCAAAGTTTAATGTAGGCTTATTTCTGAGACTCCTGGGGTGATGTAAGTTCCTCAATGGCCTCTCAAAAAAAAAAAAATGATAATAACCTATGACCTGATTTAAAAGAAGCATTAATCGCACCGAGAGACTCAACCCTCCCCAAATCTCTTCTCACAAATCTGGAAAAAATTGAAACTTACAAATCCCCACTGCCTCATTGATGTCATCCCCCCGCCTCCCCGAATCCCACCCCTTTTAGCAATGTTCAGCGAAGTCAAAGATGTTATTCAATGCTAAATATATATCTGTACCCCTCCCCCCAAGCGCCCCCACTATCACCGCCACCACCAATTCTCCCTCAGAATCAACTTTGACGAATTTTTTGCCACCCCTTTATGATTTATGCTCCCTGTGTTGTTGTTGCTTTTACAGGTGTGACAGTTCTCCTCTCCCTTTCTGTCTTCTCATTAACCATATCAGGGATTTTACCGACGACGTCCGACGCTGTTCCACTGCTAGGTTAGAGGTTGAACGAGGGAGCGCAAAGGATGATGTGCCTAAAACTGCCGACCTCTTTATCTTATCTATATTTATCCTTTTTTGTCTTAAGGCACTATATGATGATGATGAACACCTAAGACAATAAGTTCTCAAGTTATTCCAAGCTACTGATTTTTGCTAACCTCCCCCATTTATTGTAATTATAAGTCGCTACCTCTATATTAGCTGCTATAGTTTTTTTTTTCCTCTTGCCTATGTCATTAATCACAGAGAATTGAGTTTTACATTTTTCTAGCCTTGCAGCATTTTGGGATTTCCTGTAGCTTTGCTGAGCCTTCAACTTGTAGAATTACAGGGGGTTGAACTGAAGTATTTCCGTCGCTCTGCATCTCTCCTCTCATCTCTCCCTCTCTGTCTGTCTCTCTCCATCTCGCTCCTGCACCATCTCTCACTCTGAATTTTGAAGCTCGTACGATATATTTTATTTTATCCTCTCACTCTACCATCTTAAAAAGAAAGAAAAAATATGCTTTGGGTCAAGTAGTCCATGTTAATCCGTAAGCTCCCCACCACCACCACCACCACCACTAGTCTTCCTCACCACCACCACCACCACCACCACAACACCTGTCCCCACCGCCCCATCGCCAGTATGTGATAATCTCTCTCCCCTCTCTCTCTTGGAACATCGGTGACTGGTCGGATCCGTGGCACTACTACCCCCCAAGGCGTGACTGTTCTGCTCTCGCTATGTGTCTTCTCTCAATTGATTAACGACACACTACCCCAAACCTCGGAAGCGGTACCTCTTCTAGGTTAGATGTGCTGCGAGATGACAGCTCTTCTCGGTCCCGTGCCATATATTACCTTTTGATTTTTCTCTCTTTCTCTCTCATATATAATCTTTTCTTTTTCTCCCCTATAATTCCTCCCAAACTTGCCTCTTTATTACTCTCCCAATACCAGAATCCCACTTGCCCAGACGGTAGTGTTTACCTATATATATATTATATATTCATGGCTACTGCATAACCCGTTTTAAAGACAAGAATGTTTTTTGCGTTTTGCCTCGGTCAATTTTGCCCTCTCTTTTTTCTCTGCATTTTCAGTCTACTGCAGATATACAAGCTAGACAGTTATGGCTTTCAAATAGCGGTCACTAACAACATTAACTAAATTACATTAACTCTAAAAAACATGGACATAAACGACTGATAGAATCGCCACGTGTATGCACTGTTGAATACCGGAGGCAACATCAGCCAAACCTCTAACCTTCTTTTTGATTTCCATTGCTATCTTAATGCACCATCTTCTCGCCACGAAGCTTGTGTCGTCCTGCCGGGCTTCTTCATCAAATATCATGTGATTTAAAAAAAAAAAAGTATATATTAAAAAAATGTTATCTTTACGCTCGCCATTGTGTTTCACTATTTAATAATCTGGCAGGGAAATGACGATACATAACTTTGTCCGGCAAAAGACGATCTTTCACTCTTGCATGAATCTGTGTAACCTGTTTTTCATACGCTTGAATCATAATAACCAATTACTTATCTTACCTTTTGCAGTACATATACGGGGCAGATAAAGTGAGCCGCTTCACATAAACACTCTTCATCACAGCCCAAAAATCCATAACTTGTACTCAGCACTGACGAAACTTTGGGCTCGGCAGGTGTGGCGGTCATGCTGAGTCTGTACATGTACCTGGAGTACTTTAATGCGGTCACCCCCGTCAGCTCGCCTCTCCCCACCATTGGTACTTTAGCCACCACTCACAGATCCAGCTGCCCACCGCGGCCACTGGCATAACATCCTTGGCCCTCTGGGAGAAAGAAAGGCCTTTGCATACCAACACCATCACCTCACGGAAGCAAATTGCGAGTAGCTATGCGATTAGCGTAAAGGAGAGAAAGACCTTTGATAGCGGCGCGTCCCTAGAGGCCGTATTCTCGTCGGCTTAGGATGCTTTCTTGTACTTCTTCCTTACCAGCATATCTCTGTATATGACACGTCAGTATTCTCCCCTCTGCTATATATGCTATCTATGTTGATATTTAAAAAAGCATAATTAGCATGCAAAATTCCATTAACGTATAATAAGCAAAATAAATCTCTTAGAGGTGTTAGGAAATTTCCTCATCCCAGGATAATATGGCTCTTGTGCCAGTATTCTGATGAACTTGTGAGGTTTTCTAGCACCTCTTTGCTGGCGATTTATCTTGAATATCACACATCGGTATTTCCTTGTGTGTTAAGTGACTAAAATATGGGCATACTTTGTATGAATATGACATGGCGTCCGGGAGTCCAAGGAAGAAGCTGCCGAAACCCGATGATGGTTTACACGTCCTTGTACTACCGGATGCCTTAGAGAAAATTACCGTGCCCTACGCGGAAGTAAACTGGCACGGAGGAGGTGCTGGAAGGCCTCCCCAGCCGACGAGAACACGGCCCCTGGGAGAGTCGCTGATGTCTCTCGCAGCCTCGGGGACCTGGACGGTGAAGAGTGTTGGGCCGAGAGGGCGGTGGGCAGACTGAGGTTCCTGTTAAAGCACTTTTTTTACTAACAAGAGGGGTCGTTCACAATCTCCTCTTTCTCTCCTTGGTGTTTGCTCTTGGTGTCGCGCGGCGGTCTAAGTCCTTTTTCCCTCGTGTGGAATTACCAGCGATTGTTACAGTAGTTCAGATATATGAAAAAAAAAAAAAGTAGATCTAGTATGTACCAAAAAACAAGACTGCCAGTTTGATAGTCGTAGTATTTTTTGAGAGAACAGGGACACTAATGAATGGTGCAAAAGTGTCTGAGAGGAAACTTGTGCACAGCCCCTTAACTAGCCCGAGTGTTGTGTTGTGGCGTCTCACTAACTTCGCACTTTTAACACTTCCTTCCGTTTGGGCCTACGGTAGAGTAGAATTGTGGGCATGTAAATTACGATTCATTTAAATATTTCTTATAACTATCTCTTTAACTTTCTTTTTTGCTAACTAACTGGTGTCAATATTGTCTTAGAAATCCTTAAGCTCATTTAATATTAACTAGGCTTAAATAAAACGTCTAAACTTTCTATCATATATAGACATTGAGTTCAGTTTTCACACGGAAATTTTTGAACATGCATTTATAAATTTACAGTCATTAATAATTTGTCTCACATGTTCATCTTAGTTAAATACTTGGTTATTGTGAAAAAGTTTTCCCCCCAAACACATACTATATATTTCTGTTCCATAACGTCTTACTGTGTCGTTTCTTTTTATATATATATTATCTCTAAGTGTAATGGTTGATCTCGGCCAGCTCGCCTACTAAACTGGGACTCCTCCTCCTCTAAACTCTCCCTCAACGCAACCCCTAACTAACCCGGGGCTAGAATCACTGACAAACTTCCGATCTCCCGCTCATATAACCTGGGTTTATATTTGCAGGAAGAACAAGAGACAAGGGAAGGTTCTCCACCTTTCCTTTCGCTGTCCTCCTGCAGTGATAAATTCTAATTTACGTGACGGCTTTGATCGTAAATTTGTTAGCGATGTCTCCGTCCCGACCACCACCGACCTCTCCGACCTGCTGCTGTCTAGGTCATGAGTCGGGCGGGTGTGGAACGTCCCTACACCCGCCTTTATCTGGTAAATTTGACCGAGCAAAGCGGTGACCCAATTTTCATGGACTGCTTCGACTTCCTTTGCACTTACCCCCACCCCCTCACCACCACCACACCCCACCCACCCACCACTGTCCCCACAATACTCGGCCCTGGCCCCTGGCGTTTGACCCTAACAACTGTGTACCAGCCGTGCTTATGTTGTCTTCAGTATTTCCATCATTTCATCGATATCTTCACGAAAACGCAATGACCACTATTTGCAATGCATGATAATACAAGTGCACCTCAAATCTTTTCACACGAGTATACAAGGACATACTCAAATGATCATGTTTCCCGCAGGGATTATTCCAGTGCATACTAAGACCAAACATGTCTATTAGCTTACCTCTTCGGTGGTAGGTGAAAAGAAACCACAGAGTGCTGCCCAAAATGGTAGACCCCAACAGCGGGCCTCACCCCTACTTGTCTCTCGTGCATGCGGGGACACAACTAGCATGAAAATACCATTGGATTGTATAAGCTTTACGATCAAGGGACGCAAAAATACCATGGACTGGAACTATATATATATTTTACATTCAGTCATTACGTACTCTGATCCTAACGCGATCCAGACGTGTATAGCAGCCCCCATCCACTTACCTACCACGCCCAAGCCCACCCCTACCCACCCTCCACCACCACCACCACCACCACCACCACCACCACATCCACTCCCCTCCAAACTCTGTGTGCCTGAAGCATGTTTCACTCAGATCAGCCGTGGACTTTTACTATGTCTTGCTGACCAAGGGTAGCAATCTTGGCTTTCTTCACCTACGGCCAGACCAGGACAAAGGGCCGAAGTCTCCTCAGGGACACCCGCTTCCTCTTATTTCCATCTCATATTTTGCATTTTGCCTCTTCTAATCGTCATACCAAGCACTGAAGGTGAATGCGACCACTGTATACTCTTACTGCATAGGTACGGTTTCCATTTTAACTTAGGTTTAAGTCCAAATTATGGGAACGCGTTTTGCAGAGCAGGAAGACAAATCCTGTATAGACCAGCTTGTCTAGCTCTTCCCAGACAACGATGGCATTCCTCTCACCTCATCCTCTCTCACCTGATCAACACTCACGCTTGTAGATAGCTGTAACATTCGCTCGTTTGTCCTTCTACTACAACTACTACTAATACTATTACTACTATCATCACTGCAACTACTATCTTCGTTCTCCTCTCACGGGGCTACTACCATCCACTGCCATCATGATAATAAAACCAACTCTGAGACCTCATCCTGTATTTCCCTCTCTGTTTCACCTCTGTGTGCGTGCTTCTTTTTTTCATATGCTTCTTGGTGCTTCTTTTCTCTATGTCCTTTGTCTTCAGTTCTCCTACGGTCCACTGATAAACTCATTCTTCACTTTCTTCTCTCATTCTTCGCCTTCCTCATTCATGCTTCTTGATCTTCCCTTCTTCTTCCTAGTGCTTCTCCTTTTCTCTACATATTCCTACTCCACTCCCTCAATTTCGTCTTCTTCTTTCATTTCATTTTCTCTATCTACCTCTTTTCCTATCCCTCTAATTGCATCTCCGTTTCCTAGTTGTCTTCTCCTTCATCTCCTTATGACAAATACATTTCCCTAGTGCTTAGTTTTCTTTACTGTCTCGGCTTTTCCCCCCTCATGTCTGCTTTCCTTCATTCAACTCTTTATTTTCCTTTTCCTCCTCTTCTTCTAATCTGTATGTTTCCTTATCTCGACTTTCACTTAATCTGCTCTTAACTTCTACCTCTCTTTTCTTTTCCTGTCTTCTCATCCTGTTCCCTTGCATTTCCTTTTCTTCCTCTCCCTCTTCTTAACTCCTTGCATTCACACTCTCCTCCTCCTCCTCCTCTTCTATACCTTTTGAATTCTCTATCAGGAATTTTCCGTGTGTTAATATTTTTCTATCTTTTACTACACTTGCTCCTTCACTTCTCCTCCTCCTCTTCTCTTAATCTCTTCCTCCTTCACCTCCTACTCCTCCTTCCCATTTTCTGACTTTTACATTGCCTGTGTTTTACTCTCTCTCTCTCTCTCTCTCTCTCTCTCTCTCTCTCTCTCTCTCTCTCTCTCTCTCTCTCTCTCTCTCTCTCTCTCTCTCTCATACGTCCTCTGGCTACTTCGCTGGTCTTCTTCTTCTCTCTGATTCCCCTTCTCTTCCATCTCTCTCTTCTTTATTCCTATTCCCACGATTTTCCCCATAAGCATTTCACTAACTTAAACTGCCCTCATTGTAACTACACTAACACACAAGCCATGACTGCCATAACTCTAAGCATAACTATGAATAAGAATATTGTCGCATATGTACCTGATAAGACAGTCATTTATTAAAATTACTGGTAATACTGTTGCAAAAATCACAATGATTTTTAAAGCTAATGTTTAAATTATCCCTCTCTCATCCTGTTGCTCTTCCCCTTCCTCTTCATTCTCCTTCTTCTTCGTTTTCTTCTTGTCCTCCTCCTCCTCATCTTCCTTCCCCTGCAGCAACTGTTGCTACGGTACTACTGCTACTACTATTACTACTACTACTACTATTACTACTACTACTACTACCACTACTACTACTACTGACGGACTAATTACTAACTGCTGCTACTACTACCAGTACTTTAACTGCTGCTACTACTCTGCTTACTACTACTTCTTCTACTACTGCTACTACTACCCGTACTACTACTACTGCTACTACTACTACTACTGCTGCTACGACTCACTAGCACCAACACCTTCACTACTACTTCTTCTGCTACTACTACTACTACCACTATGACTACTTTTACTACTATTACTACTGCTACTAGCAACACCACCATCATCTTTCTTATTACTACCATCTACTACAATTACAGTTTTGTATTTCCATGGCAATCTTACCCCTCTATTTACAGTTCCATTGCTACTGTCTTCCGTTCTTGGTACTACTACTACTACTACTACTATTGCTGCTGCTGCTGCTGCCACTACTACTTCTGCTACTACTACTACTACTACCACCACTACTACTTCTACTTTTTTTTTCTACCACTACTAATACTTCTTCCTTTGCTACTAATAATACCTCTACTACTACTGTAATAAAAACTCCCTCTCTCTCTCTCTCTCTCTCTCTCTCTCTCTCTCTCTCAGCACCACACAGTCATACATCCTCCTCTCCCACTCACTCGCATCTCCATTTATATATATACTGTCGTTCTCTTGCCGGGGCGTGAAAAAAAAAAAAAAAAATCAGCTCTATACAACAAAAAAATACCAAAAAAGTAAAAAGAATCCCCATTTTAGTCGCAACCAAGGCAGGAAGTATTTATTTATTTATTTATTTATTTATTTATTTATTAACAACCCAATCCATCACAAGACAGGAAGTGCCGATCACAAACAAGGCCGGCCAATCAGAAGACAGGAATGGGAGGCTGGCCCTTCCTCTTACCCCCCGCCAAGTTTCGGGTGTGCACAACTGACTGGCGATAAATTATTTACATGCCAACAAAAATGTTGCAGATCAGTCTTCCAAAAATTTTCGTCCAGAAAAATTCTCCCTCGTGAAATTATCCTCTTTAAAAATTAACTTCCAGGAAAGCTGTTTTCATCATGCTTTGTCCTTCACAAATCAGTCATCTCAGCATTATCACGAAACATATTTTCGACTGAATTATCACCTGTAAAAATTTTCTTTTGAAAAATAATCGTAAAATTATCACCATTAAAAATATTTGTCATCAAAAATTATTTTGTACAAAATTAATTTACAACATTCAGACACGGAATGGTTGAAATATATGTATGCGCGTTTTGAAGGCGGTTTCAATGCATGAGCAAAGCAATAATACGTTGGCAGCTGGTAAATGGCGTACTGGTATGATGTTAACAAATATCTGCGAGGTTTTCATCAACGCAACATGATCGACGTATATGGTGGCATCTTTTTCTTAACGGTAATGCTGCAGATTAATTTTCATCTGCAAACATTAAACTGGTTGTTGAATTACACATGATTATGTTATGGATTTACTATATAACAGGAAGAAACGTATCCGGCACAGATGTACAGACGGTTGTCTGCGAGCTCTGTTATTTTTTATTTTAAATAAAGCTTATTTAGCATATATATATATATATATATATATATATATATATATATATATATATATATATATATATATATATATATGGCATTCATCACAAAAAAGTTAGACTGACGGCTAGCTAAAGCAACAAGTTTTTATGACAACTCGTCCCCGATATTCACACACATACAAAAAATCAACCTATACTGTTAAGATCTCCAGTCTTTCAAACGCAGTGTGTCCAGGCCATCTCAAAATGATCGGATCTTGAATTTGGCTCTAAATTGTATTTTGTTTTTCTCTTGGAGGGAACTGTTACTGCGGGCTCATGGCCTTTGGTTCCTTCTTCCTCGCATAAAAAAAAAAAAAAAAAAAAAAATGGTCAATACCTCTCAGTGTGTAATTTATTATTTTAATATACAGTAAGTACTGTGTACTAGATAATACACAGAGGAATACAGTGAAAACCCTGACGACAACTACAAGCAATACAGCAAAAAATTTAGAATGGAGATAACGTCACTGGCAGGTGGTGAAACTCGTTTGCTCTGAAAATGGATGTGACTTTTTTTTTTTTTTTGTCTTGCCATCAGTAGAAACCTCCATTTTTCAGTCATCCTCTTCCAAGTGAATTAATAATCTTTGTTCATATAACTATGTTCTGAGGCCCTAGATTTTCATCTGCAGATCTGCACTGGTGCATTGTGTAAGACATCCAAACCAAGTTTCTATTTCAAAATAATTATTCTGCCTCAGTATTCAATGCAGAAAATGTCATATCTAATATCGTGATGTAAAATGTTATATAAGCTTAGACACTCATCCTCTGGTAAAATACAGTTAATAAGACAGTGGTCTTATAATTCGTGTGTTCCATTAAGAATTAATGACGAGGTATCTTTTATTATTATAGATTTAAGCACAGTATGCAGTATGACTCAGATATATTATTTAAACTCTTGCCTCCCTTTCCCGGAGTGCAGTGTGATTGTAGATAATAATTACTGATGTTAATATTACTGTTGTCATGAGTATCCTTCTTCATTAACCACTTTTGGATACAAAAGTCCTTATATCCCCACTACAGAAGTCTGGTTTCAGCAATCCAAATTTAAAGCAAACAAATTTTGTTTCATTGCAATCAGCCATTTCATCACAACTGATATCATGCACACCACCACTGCCAGTGGTTATAAAAGCTAATAACAATGACGATCTATGCCAATACAAGACTATATTATTATCTCGCCACTGACACTCTGTAATTAAAAAAATGTGGTTATCTTCCTGCTGTCACCGTATGCAGTATATCAGAATAAATGTGGCAGTGTAATTAAAACTCTGATGTTCTCATTGTTGTTACCAGTATTTTTGAAACAATAATATTATCCTGCCATCAGCACTACTATTAGAATTGGACTGTTACTCCACAATATCATTAACAGTATAATCACCCCACCACTGTCGCCAAAATTTTTATACCTAAACCATTACCCCACCATAGCTGACAGAATTATTACAACTTTACAGTTATAACACTACTGCGGCTTGAATTAAGAATCCTATAGCCACCATCATCATTATATTGTCATCAATGATAATAAAACTCTACTATTATTTTACCACTAACATCAAAATTCCCACTAAAATTACTGTGACTGTCATGATGTTTTCCACCTCTGCAATGAAAATGATTAAACCTTTACTGTTTTCCCACCGCTGCCATCAATTATATTACTGCTACTATTCCAGCAATGTTTTAAGACAACATTGTCAACCTATCACTGCCAATATTTTCACTGCCACTGCCACACATGATCTAGCTGTCAGCATTAACACTTCGCTGATATTTTACTAATGTTGCAAATGTTTTAAGACAACATTGTCATACTAGCGCTGTCAGTATTTTCACCAAGACTGCCATACATGACCTTGTTACCACTAATAATATTGAAACTCTGTTCTTATACTACCACCAATGTTTAAAGACAACATTGCCAACCCAGTGCTACCAACACCATCGCCACTACCGCCATTCTTGATCCCATCGCAACCTCCAGTTGTGCACACTCGGCCGCTTCTTATTTTAGTCCTTCTTGCATGTTGTTTCTTGACTCCCCCTTTTTTATACTGCCATATGTCTGACGAGGCCATCTTCGGCAGCGTGGACGGATTTGTTTAAGCCTCCATTAATGCTCCTTTTTTCAGCTTCAGGGAAAAAAATCAGTTAAGAGAAACTAACCCAAGGAATATAAACCCAACACTGATTGTCACTCGGCGTCTTCCTCCTTTACCTTTCTTACCTCATATTTATATTATTCTCTAAACCGCCAACTCATATAATTAACAACATGTCTAAATACTAAACTAACTAATTCCAGTTCTATCTTTTCAGCTTCATCGTGGCAATAACCATACTTATGTAATCTCTCCTAAACCACACGCCTAACAACACCAGCCTAAACCTAACTCACCCAAAAACTCTCCTTGCTAACCGAGACACACGTTAAGATACGTTGTTTTTAATTTTCCCCATTTTAAATATTTTCTCCCAAAAACTGAACGTAACAGAGTCTTATATAAAAGAAAGAAATCAAAATGCTTACTCACTAATTCGGGAAGTCATACTGAGCTTCCTAAGTCAGCCACTCCTCTCCCTCGGCATCCAAGTATCGACGGACTAAGCTCATATAAAAACTATATAAAAGTTTCTAAAATTCTGTAAGATCCCTCAGAGTGAAAAACACAACCAAATGCTCTTCATATAACTGTGAATCTAACCCCCCAAAGTGAATTATGACTGTACAGGTTGGCTACTATATAAACAAAATATAAACTCAACTTCTGAAAAATGGAAATCCCATTTAAAGACCGCTTTGCATTCCACACTGTGGCATCCTTTGTGTGGTATGCAAAAACATTATTAATGTATGAAGGCTCCCACTATTTCATTTTGAAGAAAGCTTTATGTATAACAATTGGGGTCATCAAATTTTTCTCTGGGGCATCTTACTTGCTTATTGGTGTCATATATATACATATATATGTTCCCCTGTTCACCAATATGCTGATGGTAACAGTTGAAATGATGATTTTGCATATCTCTCCGGTGGTATAATTGTTGACAATCATTCGCCCTTCATACATTTTTGAAATAGCTTTTACATCTACTAATTAAAATATAATGCATGCCAAAGTGATATCCATATATAAAGTAGTCACTAGTAACTGTGAATTTTGAGTAGTATTTAACTCTGCTTCTCACATAGTTTGCCCAAAAGTATATTCTCAACCAAGTCTCACCCTCTGATCCCTTAAGAATATAAAGATCCAGAGAGAATATGTACCTCCATCTTGACCCTCCGTAGTACCACTGTGCATGTCGGCTCTGCTCCTCCCGCACCTCCTCCCTCCTCTTTCTCCCCTCCTCCGTCTCCTCCACCTTCTCTGCTCTTTTCAGTCTCACTCCTCATACCTCGCCTCCCATATTCTCCTCCTTCTTTGACTATTCCCACTTCTCTCCTCTCACACTTACCGTAGCGTCCTACTTATTTTTTTCTCATACTAACCTCTTTCATTTATCTGTCTTGGACCTCCCCTCCTCTGCTGTATCCCTCCCCTCCCCTCCCCTCTCCCTACCTCTCACATTCCACTTCTCTCCTCTCTCTTTCTCACCTTTCCCCTCCTTCCTTTTCTCACGTACCTATTCCTATCTTCTCTTGTTTATTTCCCCCATCTCACCTTTTCACGTGTCTCCCCATCTATCCCCTCCTAAGTACTTCATCCTCATTCCTTCGTCCTATCTAACCTACCCCTCCTCCTCTCCTTTCCTTTCTTTGCCCATCTGTCTTCTTATCTTTGCCTGCCTGTCTTGTATCATCCGGTCTCCCTTTTTCTAATACTTCTTTCTCTCTCTCTCTCTCTCTCTCTCTCTCTCTCTATCTATCTATCTATCTATCTATCTATCTATCTTAAGCCTCTGTCTCTCTCTGGGTGCACAAAATCTACGGAACAAGAATTATGGTTTGCTTTGTGCTTTATTTGTCTAACAAGGATTTATGATAAAGCGAATGCACATAACCTGTTCAGTGTTCCCTATACTTATTTGAACCTTATACTATTTTACATTACTTAATCTTTACCATGATTCCAACATAATAGTACATCGTTGCATGAAAGTGCAATTTGTAAAAGACTCCTGTGATAGAATTTTATGCAATTTTCCCTCTATGAGGTATTTATATTTCAGTTTAGCACAAGTCAGTAAAATATGCTGAATTTTAAGTTTTGCTGCCATTCAAAAATTACTTTAGTTCTCTTCAAATCACTGAAAACTTTGCAGAAACTTAAATATTAATGACATTTGTTTTCCATGCTGTTCAATAACAATGACAAAAAAGCCAAGGTTCATCACAAAATCACTGTTTTACCCATCTTTGCACCCACTAATATTACTTCCCTGGATCTTCCCTTATCCCACCCTCTAGCATGAGCCCCCCAAACCGTTGCCATTCCTCTCTACAGCCCCCTATCACTTCAGGCTTCGCTACTAACCTCCTCATCACCGTTTCCTCCCCATTCACCTTCCTCCTTACATGTGGAGCTAGTGCATGATCAGTGTTAGCATCTAGTTGTAGTAAGGTGTTTGCATGCCTTTGATAAGTACCCGTATCGAGCAGCCGCAGCCCATGTCAGATTATACTGAGCCCATACGAGATATAGCTTTGTCTCTTATTTTTACCACTTATCTGTACATAATTTTGGAGTTCTAGGATACTAAGGTGGAAAGCTTATTGTAGCCTATATTAGTCTGTGCTTGCTTGGTGCCCTTCTAGATCGTTTTCTCTGGGCTCTGGAGGCGAAAGGATCAACTGAGGTAATCTGAGAAGTGAAAACTATCTTCTTCAAGGTTGCTTCATATAAACACTATCCAAAGAATTACACTTAAGCTATAAAAACGTAACTACGCATAATAAATACATCAATGAATGGTGATACGTAAGATTCTTCCTCTGATCCATTCGCCCTAGACTTCAGTAGCCTAAATGACTAAATCTCCTGTCCATGTGTGTTAGCTGTTGTTGGTCAAGCAAATACAAAATATCCTGCTAGTGTAGGCTTACCCAGTAATTATATCAACACATTGGCACAGCGTAGGTCCCTCCCGAACCCAACTTTTAACCTCTTTGGCACGTAGGCGTCTTTTTCTCTTTTTTTCTTGTCGTCCCCATACGATTTCTTTTACTTTGGTATGAATCTGTGAAGTGAAAGGGTTAGATCCACTTTCACAAACCCCCTTCACTTCTTGACGTTCTACCTGGATTAAATAAAGTCTTCTGGAATAACATGAATAAAGTGAAAATAGACGCCATCGCACTGAAGAGGTTAATCTGCACAGGAATTCAACTTTGACTGTACTAGATTTCACGTTTCTCAGAGTCAGCCAAGAATTATATCAAGTACAATGTTGCATCTTTAGCCTCATATTTGCTACCTATGTCACCTGCCTACTACCACTACTACCATTACTGTTATTACCACTAATACATTCCCTCCAGCATCCCCCCAATCCCCCATACATCAGATTAGAGAGAGAGAGAGAACGTAACATTATAGAGCCAGTCTTTCACATATAGAGTCACATATTCTCTGGGCGTGCTGCTCGATATGGTGTGCTGAGGTGAAGGCTCTGGACAGGTGTGTGCTAATGGTCTCTCTCCCCCTGCTCTCTCCAGGCACCTACTTTAACTGTATCATGTTTATGGTGGCCTCCAGCGTGGTCAGCACTGTTCTTATACTCAACTATCACCATCGGTCGGCGGAAACCCACGAAATGTCGCCCATGGTAAGTACACAGACACCTTTACCTTTCTTGCGCGCGCGTGTGTGTGTGTGTGTGTGTGTGTGTGTGTGTGTGTGTGTGTTACTGGATATTCATTTTTGTGTGAATGGATAGTTAATACATACGGTAGCATAAGTATTGGTGGAGAAATATTCAGTGTTTTAGCCAAACAGTCAAATATATAGTTATGGTAAAAAGAGGCAAATATTTGTTTCTAAATTCACTTACAGAAGTATCTATAGCTGAGACTGATTTCTGTTTAATGTATTCACACAAATAATATATAAGTTCTATTTAATTTTAACTCCACCAGCCCAAGGACGTCTTTTCTCTATGAATTTAGTATTACGTTTTGGCACCAGTTATGTTCATCTTAAAATTGTTCCGGTTCATAATAGGCTGTACAGTAAACTAGGTATCCGCATCTTTTCACCTTCCTTTCACACCTCTGCTCCTCTCCCCCTTCCTGTATGACTCTTCGCTACTCTGATATCACCTATTCACCTCCCCTCCTCCTCTTCCTGTGTTCTATCACTTTCCTCCACTGTTGTCCACTCCACTTGCCTCTCTTCCCCCCCCCCCCTATTTCTGCCCTCCTATCGCTCTTACTCCCTCTTCCTTCTTTATCCAGTCCTACCTCCCTTTCCCATTTTTCCAACCCTCTCCTTCTTCCCTATTTCCTTTCTACTGCTTCTTCTCCGTGCTTCTTCACTCCCTCTCCTCTCGCTTCTCTATTTCTCCATCTCTGCCCCTTTCCTCTGTTCCTCCGCTACTGCCTATTTCCCCTGTTTCTGTGCTCTTGCAATTTCCACCCTCTCACCTATGGCTTGTACATTTCTTCCCTCTTCTTCCCTTCCCTCATTGTCCTCTCTTGCATCGTTCCCATTTCTCTTCTCCACTTCCTCTTTTTCCATTGTCTTCCTCATTTCCTTACTCTTTCCTTTTCCCATCCTTTCCTATTTCTCATATCCCACTTTCTGTTGACTGTCTCACTCCTCTTGTGCCTTTCCGTTTTGCCCCTACGCACAACTCTCGCCATTCTTTCTTTTTATTTATTTTCCTCTCTCTTTCTCCCCCTCTTGCAATGTGGTTTCTGTTCTCTCTCTCTCTCCCCCCCCCTCTCTCTTTCATGTTATTTTTCACTTTTCTTGCCTATTCTTTTTTTATGCGAGATAGAAGGAGCCAAAGACTGAGCCCGCAAACGTTCCTTCTAAGAAAAAAACGCAAAAGAGAGCCAAATTCAAGATCCATTCATTTCGAGATGCCAGGACAAACTTCGTCTGAAAGACTGGAGATCATAGGAAGTAAGAAATACAGACAGAGGGAGACAGTTCCTGAGTTGACCTGTTGCAAAAATGAAGGACTGGGAGTAACGGTTAACTCTTGCATTAAAAAGTTGGACAGCAAAGGGATGAGAGTTTGTTGCTAGTCGGGTGCTACGCGCCCGCCGTAGAGGTGGAGGGATGCATACAACACTACTTTTTTTTTTGTTTTTACTCCTTTCACTTTTTCCAGTGCCTGTTTCCCATCTTTCCTAACCTACTGCTTCTTTTCTACCTTCAAGCTTCCTCTTGCATCACCTAAAATATTCACTCTCTACATCTCCCTCTTTTGTCACTCTGTTTTTCTCCCTTCGTAGTACAAGACCATTCTCTCCTCGTATTAATTTCCCTTTCTGCTTCCCTGTGCCTACTTCCTTTTCACCTTTATTTTTTTCTCCTTCCCACGACTTCTTCCCACTTTTCTTGTCCCATATAATTCCCCTTCCAATCTCTCTCTCTCTCTCTCTCTCTCTCTCTCTCTCTCTCTCTCTCTCAGGAGCTATCCCTTTTTACAAACTTCCTTTTTCTTCTGCACACTTCCCACCTTTTTCCCTTTAATTCTTCTCTTTTTCTATTGTTTTCTCTTTTCCTAACTTATTTCTTTCTACCCCATTTCTATCTTGATTTCATTCTCCTCTCTCCTTTCAAACGGTGTTTCCTTTCCAGCTATCTTTTCCATGTCATTTCCACCTTTTCCAAAATTCCTTTTCTCATCAAAATTTCTTCCCTTATCTTTTCCCACCAATCCTTCTTTATCCCTTTCTTTTACTACTTCTCTCTACCCTTTATTGTTCTCTCCTAATCATGGCAGTAATGGTACTAGTGTTGCTGCTGCTGCTGCTGATGATGATGATGATGATGGTGGTGGTGGTGGTGGTGATGGTGAAGGAAACATATTATATAAAATGACGATGAATTAATTAGATGCCGAGTAAAAGAAAAAAGGAAAAAAATGTAGATAAGAAAATACACACACACACACACACACACACACACACACACACACACACACACACACACACACACACACACACACACACACACACACACACACACACACACACACACACACATAAAGCTCCATATTCTGCACAATAAAACTGTAGAATAGAAAGAAGGAAAGGACAAAAAAATGGGTCATTGAAGAATAAGATTAGCTTAACAAAATCAATATAAAAAATACCACGTAAAAAGTATTATAAAAATTTAAATATAGCGAAAAAGAAAGAACGATAAACGAAAAGGTCAGGGAAGAAAATAAGTAACTAGAGAAATGAAAAAAAGGGTAAAGAAAAGCACAGAAAATTTTTTATAAAGCCAGAACAGGAATAAGGAAAAAAAAAGGGTGAAAAATGAAAGAAAAACAGATGGAAAATAACTGGGCAATTAAAACGAGGGATAAAAAATAAAGAGAGGGAGTGAAATAAAGTGAGAATAAATAGGGGAGGGCTGAACATGCAAAGAGGGGTGAGAGGGAGAGATGACAAATAGGTTATGAGAGAGAGA